>NW_007251433.1:0-328 GCF_000164805.1 Carlito syrichta | reverse complement strand
GGGCCCCTCCGTGGGGTGGGGAGCGGGCGGGGGGGGGCTCCACCCTCCCTGATCTCAGAGCCGCCCCCCAGCTTCATGAGTGGAGAAACCAGGCACGTCCATCTCCCCCAGCGGGGACTGTCACCGGGCTGCTAATTTGCAAAGCCACGGCGTGCACAAAAGTGGCTGGAATAATAGGGAACCCTCAGTCGCTAAGCCGGGAGATTTGTGCTGACTCTTTACCAAGTACAGTTCCATATGTTTGAGCACTTGCGAGGCTGAAAGAAATACACCCACCACACGCTTTACCATGGCAGCTACCCACGCTGCGGGGCGAGCGGGGGAGACG
>NW_007251432.1:287349-290822 GCF_000164805.1 Carlito syrichta | reverse complement strand
GAGGAGTAGTGATCTTTATTTCAGACAAAATACCCTTCAAGCTATTAAAAATCAAAAAAGATACAGAAACCCTTACATAATGATAAAAGGCTCAATCCATCAACAAGAAATGTCTATCCTAAACATATATGCACCCAAAATAGGTGCACCAACTTTCATAAAGCAACTTCTTGGAAAACTAAAGAAAGATATTGACTCTAACACTATCATAACTGGTGACTTTAATACCTCACTCACAACCCTAGACAGATCATCAGGACAAAAAATCAACAAGGAGATCCGGAACTCCAATGTGACTTTGGACCAAATGGACTTAATTGATACCTACAGAACACTCCATCCAAAGACCATAGAATACACATTCTACTCATCACCGCATGGAACGTATTCTAAGATCGACCATGTACTTGGCCATAAATCAAGCATAAGCAAATTTAAAAGGACCGAAATTCTACCAAACACCTTCTCGGACCACAGTGGAATAAAAATAAACATTGACACCAACAAAGTCTCCCTAAAACACACAAAGATAAGGACACTAAACTGCATGATGCTAAACAACTCCTGGGTCAATGATGAAATCAAAACAGAGATCAAAAGATAGCTGGAAACAAATGAAAATGAAGAAACATCTTACCAAAATCTCTGGGACACCTAAAAAGCTGTAGTAAGAGGGGAATTTATATCCCTACAAACACACATGAAGAAAATGAAAGGAACAGAAATTCACAACCTAACAAGCCATTAAGGAAGCTGGAAAAGCAAGACCACAAAAACCATAATTTCAGCAGAAGAATCCAGATCACCAAAATAAAAGCCCAAATCCAGGACATAGAAGACAAAAAGATAATACAAAAAATCAATGAAACGAAAAACTGGTTCTTCAAAAGGATAAACAAGATCGATGATCCCCTAGCTAGACTGACCAAGAAAAAGAGAGAAAAAGCCCAAATAAACACAATCAGAAACACAAAAGTTGAAGTCACATCTGATCCTGAAGTAATACAAAAGATCATTAGAGACTACTATGTACACTTGTATGGAAACAAACTTGAAAAGCTCAAGGAAATGGAGGACTTTCTGTCATCACACAACCTGCCTAGGTTGAAACAAGAAGAAATTGAGACCCTAAATAGACCAATAACAAGCAAGGAAATTGACTACATAAGAAAACTACCTACAAAAAAAAAGCCCTGGACCAGATGGCTTTCCAGCACAATTCTACAAGACATTCAAGGAGGAGCTTATACCAATCCTACTGAAGGTATTCCAGGCAACTGAGAAAGATGGAACTCTCCCCAAATCATTTTACGAAGCTAACATCACATTGATACCAAGCCAGGTAAAGACCCAACAAAGAAAGAGAACTATAGGCCAATATCTTTGATGAACATAGATGCTAAAATTCTCAACAAGATCCTAGCAAACCAGATTCAACAACACAGCTCAAAAATCATCCATCATGACCAAGTGGGCCTCATCCCTGGGATGCAAGGCTGGTTCAACATTTGTAAAACCATAAATGTAATTAAATACATCAACAGATGTCAAAACAAAAACCACATGATTATATCAATAGATGCAGAAAAAGCTTTTGATAAAACCAGCACCCCTTCTTGATAAAAACCCTTGAACATCTAGACATACGGGGAACATACCTCAAAATAGTAAAAGCCATCTACGAGAAACCCACAGCCAGCATACTCCTAAATGGACAAAAATTGGAACCATTTCCCCTGAAAACTGGAACAAGACAAGGATGCCCACTCTCACCCCTCCTGTTCAACATAGTATTGGAAGTCCTGGCTCGAGTAATCAGAGAAGAGGAGGCAATCAGTGGTATCCAATAGGAAAAGAGGAAGTCAAGTTATCTCTCTTTGCAGATGATATGATTGTGTACCTTGAAAACCCAAGAGAATCTGTCAAAAACCTCCTTACACTGATAAGGACCTTTGGCAAAGTCTTAGGATACAAAATAAATGTACAAAAGACAATCACATTTCTCTACACCAATAATAAACAAACAGAAACCCAAATAAAAAGCACAATTTATTCACAATAGCCACCAAAAAAAATGAAATACCTTGGCATCTTCCTAACAAGAGACGTGAAAGACCTTTACAATGAAAATTACAAAACACTGCTCAAAGAAATCAAAGATGACACAAACAAGTGGAAAAATATCCCATGCTCATGGATTGGAAGAATCAACATTGTGAAGATTACCTAAGGCAATCTACAGATTCAATGCAATACCCATCAAATTACCAGCAACCTTCTTCTCAGACCTAGAAAAGACAACACAGGAATTCATATAGAAACACAAACATCCAAGAATAATCAGAACAATCCTCAGCAAAAAAAACAAAGCAGGTGGTATCACATTACCAGACTTCAAACTTTGCTAGAAAGCTACAATCATCAAAACAACTTGGTATTGGTATAGGAACAGGCATATAGATCAATGGAATAGAATTGAGATTCTAGAAGCAAAACCTCAATTTCTCAACCAACTCATCTTCGACAAGGCCTCCACCACCTACCACTGGGAAGAGGAGAACCTATTCAGTAAATGGTGCTGGGATAACTGGCTGACCACATGCAGAAGATTGAAACAGGACCCCTATCTGTTCCCATGCATAAAGGTTAACTCCAAATGGATCAGAGACCTAAATGTAAAACCTCAAACCATAAGAACCTTAGAAAATGAAGGAAATACCCTCATGGAAATCAGAACTGGTATTCAATTCCTGAACAAAACCCAAAACCCACAGGTCATAAGAGAGAAGATAGACAAGTGGGACCTTATTAAACTGACAAGCTTCTGCAAGGCCAAAGAAACCATCAAGAGAGCAGGGAGACAGCCTACAGACTGGGAAAAAATATTTACCAACACCAGGTCTGACAAAGGCTTAACATCCTGGATCTATAAGGAACTAAAACATGCTGAAAAGAAAAAAACAAACAACCCCATTATCAAATGGGCCAAAGATATGAACAGACACTTCACAAAAGAGGACATCCAAGCAGCCAACAAACACATGAAGAAATGTTCAACCTCACTAATCATCAGGGAGATGCAAATCAAAACCACACTGAGATACCACCTAACCCCAGTCAGAATGGCAATTATCAGCAACTCAAAAAATAACAGCTGCTGGAGAGGGTGTGGTGAAAAGGGAACACTTCTACACTGTTGGTGGGAGTGTAAACTAGTGCAACCTCTGTGGAAAGCAGTGTGGCGATTCCTAAAAGCTCTAAATATCAACCTCCCATATGACCCCACAATCCCCCTATTGGATTCCTAAAAGCTCTAAATATCAACCTCCCATATGACCCCACAATCCCCCTGAAGAACTCAGATCACTCTATAGAAAAGATACCTGCACACGTATGTTTATTGTAGCATTGTTCACAATAGCAAGAACCTGGAAACAACCATGCTGCCCATCAAAAGAGGACTGGATTAAAAA
>NW_007251432.1:227991-287329 GCF_000164805.1 Carlito syrichta | reverse complement strand
AATACTGAGTGACCTCTCACAGAAACAAAGATCCGAGTATCACATGTTCTCACTCATATAATGGACCTTGAACATCCAATGTAATACTACAAGAAAGTGACTGATGGTACTGGGAAACTATGGGGGGGAGGGGGATGGGATTAACAGTAGCAAATATCTGTCTGGGGAAGGGGAAACACCTCTTATCAACAGGGTGCCTGAATGAAATGTAATTGTACACCTAACCCTTAACTGTACCCCACAAAATCATAATAAAAAATATTGATTTAATTTTTAAAAATAAATTTTAAAAAATAATAATAAAATTTTGGATCAATCTCATTTGTATATAGAAATTATAACTTTTAAATAAAACTATAACAAATGATATTTAACATGTCAAAAAAAACAAAGCAGAGCTCATTTAGAAAGTAAAAATAATAAAGCAGTACCTATTGTGTAAATTAACATGTGACTGAGTATCAGGAAGTCTATCAACATAATATATTACATGAGCAAATGAAAGAAAAAAGAAGCAGATGCTTGTGTCAAACAATGGGAAAGGCCATTTGGTAAAATTTAATATTTCACTTACATAAAAATAAAATCAAAGAAAGACAAATAGAAGGAAATAACTTAAATACAATAAAGATGATAAAACCATAAATACTATTCAAAATGACAAAATACTATAAACAATTCTACTAAAGTCAAAAACTAGACTAGTATTTCACCATTGGCATTATTATTTAATATTGTCTTAGAAATTTTAGCAATTGTGATAAGATTGAAAAGTTAGATAACAAACACTGGAAAAAGTAGAACTAAAAAAACGTAAGAGATCCTGTTACAAAAAATTATTGGATTTAAGAGAACTGGATAAGGTGGATGGATAAAAGATAAGTGTACAAAAATCAGTAGCTTTTCTCTATCCTAGAAATAAATTTAAAGATAAATATGAAAGAAATTATTCCATTCACAATAAAGATTTTAAAAATTATAAAATGCTTAGAAATACATTTTTAAATATCAGAGTATAGGAAATTATAAAAATCTTAGTGAAGGATATAAACAAAGATAAGTACAAATAAAAAAGCAAACCATGACTTTGAATGGAAACAATTTTAATATCATAAAAATGTCAATACTTCCAAATTAATATATAAATGCAATAAAATTATAATTAAAATTTCAAAAACTGTTCTTTTTCTTGGCAAAGAGAAGAGAAAAGGAAAGGAGCATTAAATAAATGATCTTAGAGTTTATACCAATGGATAAATATTCAAGAATATCCAAGAAAAATGTAAAAAAGATTAGTTAAGGAAGTAATGACATGCTTCAACAATTATAAGAATATACCATAATCTGCTCTAATAAAATAAATATATTATTGGCATAGAATAGACAAAATGCAAGAGGGTAACCCAAAATTTTATGTGAAATTATTATTTTTTTTTAATCAATATTTTTTATTTTGATATTGTGGGGTACAGTTAGGGGTTAGGTATACAAATACGTTTCATTCAGAGGGGAGAGGAGAACCTATTCAGTAAATGGTACTGGGAAAACTGGCTGACCACATGCAGAAGACTCAAACAAGACCCCATCTGTCCCCATACACAAAAATTAACTCTAAATGGATCAGAGACCTAAATGTAAAACTTCAAACCATAAGAACGTTAGAAAATGCAGGACATACCCTTATGGAAATTGGAACTGGCATCCAATTCCTGAACAAAACTTGAAACCCACAGGCCATAAGAGAAAAGATAGACAAGCGGGACCTCATTAAACTGACAAGCTTCTGTAAAGCCAAAGAAACCATCAAGAGAGCAGGGAGACAGCCCACAGACTGGGAAAAAGTATTTGCCAACTCCAGGTCCGACAAAGGCTTAACATCCTGGTTCTACAAGGAACTCAAACGTGCTGAAAAGTGAAATTATTTATGAGAATTTAATATATGATAAATATGGCATTTCATCCAAGTGGGAAAAGAGTGGTAGTGAGACAAATAGCCATCTAACTGGAAGAAAATAAAAATGAATCTCTGTCTTTCATATATCTAAAGATAAACCCCAGATGGCTAAGAGACTTAAATGTGGAATATTAAAAAATTAAAATTCTACAAGAAAATCTAGGAGACAACATGTGGAACAGACTGAAGAAATAGATCACACAAAATAAAAAATAGAGATTTTTATCATAAATAAATTTAAAACTATTTTATAGCCAAAAAAACACACAAATATTTATAAATTTGGACAAGTACTTGCAATACAGAAGACTCATGGGAGTTAATTATACCATACAAAAATCTCTTTCAAATTGAAAGAAAGGAATGTACAAACAAAAACAATTAGGTGACAGATATGAAGAGACTATACATGAGGGCAAACTCAAATGTTCACCAACATATAGAAAGATCAAATTCAGTACCAGCTGAGAAAATGCAAAGCAGTTGAGAAAATGCAAATTAAAATAATAAGATATTATTTTATTCCAAGAGAATGACAAATATTTTAAAGAATTATATAACGCCTATCACTGGCAAAATGCTGATTGATAGAAAGGTGCATTATTTCAGCTTTTTGGGAAAGCAGTCTAACTGCATTGTTACATTTAAATACAAACACACCTGTTCTGAGTATTTAGGGGAAAAAAAGAAAACCTCATACTTAATGATAAAATTTTGGAAAGTATTACCTTTGGAAAAAAAACAAAACACAGATTTCTGATAACACTTTTCTAATTTAGCATTAAACTAGATTCTTGCTAGAGCTGGTTAAATTTTTAAGATATATTGAAGAAGAAAAGACTACATTTTTCAAATAATAAAACTATATGTCTAGAAGAATTGAAAGAATTCACAGAGAAATTATGATAATTAGAGAGTTTAGCAAGTTTTCTTTTGAGATAGGGTCTTGCTCTGTTGCCCAGGGTAGACTACAGTGGAATGATCACAGTGCACCACAGCCTCAATCTCCTGGGTTCAAGTGATCCTCCTTCCCTAGTCCGAGTAGCTAGGACTGCAGACACATGCCAGCATGCCCAGCTAATATATATATATATTTGTGTTTGTTTGTTTGTTTTAATTTTAGTAGAAACAAAGTTTTGCTATGTTGCCCAGGCTGGTTTCAAACTCCTGGCCTCAAGCAATCTTTCTGCCTCAGCCTCCCAAATTGCTGGGATTATAGGTATGAGGACCACACCTAGTCCAGCAAGTTTTCTTGATAAAAAATTAATATATACATTCAATCTTATATTTCTGAATATCAGCCAACAAATAGAAAATAAACAATTTTTAAATGTGTATTCATAATAGCATCAAAAATATTAGATGTCAAGGAGTGACTACCAGAAAATATACAAGACCACTATAAGGAAAACTGTACACATTTTTTTGACAACTTAAAGTTTATACAAATAGAGAAACAAACCGGTCTCATAGATTTGAATACTCATGCCAGTTTTCCTCAATTCAGTAGATTTGGGGTAATCTCTTTCAAAATTCCAACAGATCTTTTATTTATGAAAGTTGACAAACTGATACTAAAATTTATATAAAAACACAAAGGACCAAGAATAGTTAAAGTATTCTTGAAAAAGAACAAGATAAGAGGCTAGATCTACTAGACAGCAAGAATGTTTACAAATCTATAAAGCCAAAAGAGTGCAGTATGGGCTTAGAGATAGACAAATAGACTAATGGAATAAAATCCAAAAGCAGACCATGCACTAGAACTCATTATCAAGCTACAAGCTTTTTCTCAGGAATTATTACTTGCCCAGAGGAGTGTGACTTTTTGTCTAAAACCCCAGGTCCTCCCCAGTAATTTTCCCAACAGGTTTTCAAAATACGTCTATTCAACATATTTTCTGCCACAAACACTTTGAGCATTAGATCCTCTGATAATACAAAAACATGTACAATGCCTTGACAAGTTGGAGAGATTTGCTCTGGTGCCACCCAAAGCTAACAGCCTTTATAATCACCCAGTAACTGAGTCAGTGCAACACATTTGTATCAGCTAGGAATTGTATTAGAGCCAAGAAATCCAGTCATAACGGTTTAACCAAATGGAGGTTTACTTTTGTCACACACTACTGGAGGTAGACTGGTGCAGTGGCTACCAAATATCTGCAGTGCCTCAGGATCCTTCTATCTTTCTGCTCCACCATCCTTCACTTGTGATTCGCACTCATACTAATTGCCTCATGCTAATGGTCATGGGGTGGCTACCACAGCCACAGACAGGAAGAGGGAGAGAAACAGAAAGAAGTGGCACCATTTCCAGAAATCCTGAGACTATGTCACGGTAGCCAGACTGATACTTGGAGATGCCTAGCAGCAAGGGGGTCTAATACGCTTAACTGACACATTGCCACACAAACAGAATTGAGGTTCCATTCAAAAGGAGAAATCCGAGAGTTGAGGTTTTCAGGTTCTTTTTTACAGTCTTGTAGCCATTGGAGAGTCTAGCATGGCTTTCTGCTGGGACCCAGAGATGGAGGAGGACTTTGAAGCTGTGACTATGCCACTGATGGATTCATTGCAAGAGTTTAAATCAACCTTGATCTCAGAGTCTTCAGAAATGCTCACTGAAGAGAAGCCCCGGGTTGACTCAGACACCTGTCAGAACTTCTCGGAAGTGTTCGTCAAGAACCTTCGCAACTTGTCACTTGATCCTGGAACCAAATTCCCTTCCCCTCTACCAGAAGATCCACCCCAACAACGGGAGAGAAGAGAAAAGTCTTCCAGGACTTCAGAGCTGACCCTCCTTTACAGGAGGAGAGGAGTAAGGACACTCTTATCTGTGCAAAAAGAGAAGCTAATAAAATTGAGATACCTGCTACTCAACAGATTTTCTGACAGGCTTTCTCCGCTTGAGAGGGAGTTAACAGACACCAGGCTTAAAGGAGTTCAGAATGAACCAAGAAGTGAACCATTCAAGTGTGGCTGCAGTTCCGTGTGTCCTACAGCTGGGATCCTTCTGAGAATGCCAGAATAGGGAATTATGACACTGAGATGACTTCGCCATAAATCTTATTCTTGTGCTTTCTTGCTGGCAATTTTATGCAGTAGGTTAAGAATGCTACTCTGTGCTAGGATAGACTGTACCAGTAATTTTGATAATGAGTTGTTAACATCTTTTTCTTCTATCTTTTCCTTCATAACTTGATGTCAGTAATTTATAAAGGATTTGCATAGTTTGAATGTATTTGAATAATTTCAATATACTCTAATTTTTTATTTGACCAAAGAAGCATCCAAGGTCCTAAGTATTTCCCTGTGTTGCAGAAGCCTGAAAAGTCAGTGAGATGAAACACATCAAAAATTTGAAGCAGAGTAACTTCTGGGGAAAGCATAATAATTAGAGTTTCTAGTTTTCAAAAATTTTAATTGCAGCAAAAGGAAATTTTGATGTGCTATTTTTTTTCAATTTTCAGTTGCAAAATAAATATATAGAAACCAAAAAAAAGGAGAAATCCATATTGGCAGACAATTGGTAGTGGTCTGCCACAGGATCCAAATGTTCCAAAATTTAACAAGAACTTTAAAGCATTATGCCTCCCTTTATTAGTGGAAAGAAGAAAAATGGACAGCTACTTCTTCATTTTGTAAGAAATATCCCAACATTCCCAGGCATTCTTACACATACGCATGGTGTCTCTCTCTCTCTCTCTCTCTCTCTCTCTCTCTCTCTCTCTCTCTCACACACACACACACACACACACACACACACACACACACACGGAAATTTACTAAGATAACAAGCCTTATAATTTCATGAGATTTCTTTTTCATCTTCTGACATACCTGATTTACCAAGGCACCTAGGCTACATGTTACCTCCTGTTTCCAAGTTTTTCATTATGATGCCATTAGCATAGTGAACGAACTCCATGTTCTATGGACTAAATTTGATATAAAGTCAGAGAATTGGCATAACTCTGAGATGCTGGGGTGAAAATATATTACTGACTCTGCCAAATGGAAACAAACTTCTGATAGCCCCCTTTTACAGGACTAGAGAGAAAAAGCAAAAGATACTCAGTGGGAATTTAAGATTCAGGATATTCCGAGTAAACTGGGTTAGGTCACAAAGGCTGATATAGGTTTGAAACTGGTGAGAATAATTCTTCAGATTTGGCTTAATTATTTTAACTTAGTTTTCTTTTTAAATCAGCAAACAGGAGTGCAAAAGAAGAAACTTAAAATTTGCCAAAAATTTTAGTAGTCTCAGTAGTCCTCATGGAGTAAGAATTCCGATCTGCCTTTATACTGTTTTACTCTTGGGGAGACACGGAGGAATGCATTAGTATTCAAAGGTCCATCTCATTACGATATAAGGAAATTTTTATGTTCTACAGTAACACACTTCTGTATTCTATTTTTGAATTAGGTAATTGGGTCTTTTCAAGATTTCAGTGCAGCCTGCCTGGCCATGGCCTACATGAATCACCTAATTCTTTCCATTCAAA
The DNA here is from genome assembly GCF_000164805.1 of Carlito syrichta. NCBI lineage: Eukaryota > Metazoa > Chordata > Mammalia > Primates > Tarsiidae > Carlito > Carlito syrichta. The sequence goes on along the minus strand of NW_007251432.1, from coordinate 280,867 downwards.
TTATCCAGGCCTACTCTTCCCCCAATCAGTGCTCCAACTTTCTCTTAAGAGACCAGCTGAAGATGTGAATTCAACTCTTTCATTCAGAAATTTTCAGACTCAAACTGCACATTTGGTATTTGGCTTTTTCCACATCTCAGTGGCAAAAGATACGAAAATTTTATAACAAAACTAGGAAGCTCTGGTTTTTAACATATCCTCTGAACTGAGATTTTAGGAATTTGAGCGCATCTTTCTTTTTATTTAAGCTAGCCATTATAATTGAAGAAGCCATCTCACCTCCCTGTCTGTGAATTCCCTGTGACCTTCTTATTACTCAATAGTATTGATTTCTTAGTTTCCCAAAGATTTGCCTTTAATGGGCAATTCAGTCTAGGTGCACACAGGTGACAACTTGATTAACTGCTTCACTAGATCATGACAAGAACCCTTAACCACACCAGCTGGGTTTTCTTTGCCTTCAACCTCAGTGGGATCAGATAACAACACCCTCATATGTCCATGTACGCCCTGTATTTCTCTAAGGCGCAATGTCCTGCAACCACTCCATTTCTGTTTCCAGTTTTTAGATCATTCAGAGTTTTTAGTTCCAAAGACTGGGAAAAAGCTCTGACTGAAGCAAAAAACTAATTTATTAAAGAATATTGGGGAAGTTCTAGCCAGAGCAATCAGGCAAGAAAAAGAAATAAAGTGTATCCAAATTGGAAAAGAAGAAATCAAACTAGCTCTTTTCTATGCTGACAATATGATCTCATATGTAAAGAATCCTAAAGACTCCTCTGAAAGACTCCTAGATATGATAAATGAATTCAGTAAAGTTTCAGGATATAGAATTAACACACATAAATCAGTAGCAATGCTCTACAACTACAGTGACCAAGCTGAGAATCAAATGAAGAACTCAATTCCACTTATAATAGCAACCAAAAAGCTAAAATACCTAGGAATATGTTTAACCAAGGAGGTGAAAGTTCACTACAAGGAGAACTACAAAACACAGATGAAAGAACTTGTAGAGGACACAAACAAATGGAGAGTCATTCATGGGTTGGAAGAATCAGCATTGTTAAAAAGACCGTATTACCCAAAGTAATCTACAAATTCAATGCAATCCCTATCAAGCTACCAATGTAATTTTTTTTTTTTTACATAATTAGAAAAAAACAATTCTAAAATTCACATGAAACCTAAAAAGAGCCAGAATAGCCAAAGGAATCCTAAGCAAAAGGAACAAAGTTGGAGACATCATATTACCTGACTTCAAATTATACTACAAGGCTACAGTAACCAAAACAGCATGGTACTGGCACAAGAGCAGAATCATGGACTGATGGAACTGCACAGAGAACTCAGAAATAAACCCAAATACCTATAACTAATTGAACTTCAACAAAGCAGATGAAAACATACACTGGGGAAAGGACACCCTATTCAACAAACGGTGCTGGGGAAGTTGGATAGTTACATGCAGGAAAAGAAACTTGATCCCTATCTCTTGCCATATATAAAAGTTAACTTGAGATGGTTTAAAGACTTGAAACCATTAAAATCCTAGAAGAAAACCTAGGAAAAAACTTCTGACCATTGACCTAGGGAAATAAAAATTATGGCTAAAACCCCAAAAGCAAATGCAACAAAAACAAAAATGAATAGATGGGACTTAATTAAACTAAAAAGCTTCTGCACAGCAAAGAAAGAACAGCATAAATAGGCAACCTACAGAGTGGAAGAAGATATTTGCAAACTATACAGCTGACACAGGACTGATATCCAGAATTTACAAAGAACTCAAACAAATCAGCAAGAAAAAGTAAATAACCCTATTAAAAAGTGGGCAAATGACATGAACAGACATCTCTCAAAGGAAGATATACAAATGACCAACAAACATATTTTTAAAAATTCTCAGCATCTCTAATCATCAAGGAAATGAAAATTATAACCACAATGAGATACCGCCTCACACCAGTCAGAATGGCCATTAATAGAAGATCAAAAAAAACAATAGATACTGGCATGGGTGTGGTGAAAAGGGAATGCTTATACACTGTTGGTGGGAGTACAAATGAATACAACCTCTATGGAAATCGATATGGAGATTTCTCAAAGAACTAAAAGTAGATCTACCATTCAATCCAGCAATCCCATTACTGGATATCTGGAACAAAAAGACATCTGCACATGGATGTTTGCTGCAGCACAATTCACAATTGCAAAGATGTGGAAACAACCTAAATGTCCATTAACTGATCAATGGATAATGAAACCACATCACATTGTAACCATGGAATGCTATTCAGCCATAAAAAAGAATGGAATATTGTCTTTTGTAGCAACTTGAATAGAATCGAAGAACATCCTCCTATGTGAATTAACACAGAAACAGAAAACCAAACACTGCAAGTTCTCACTTATAAGTGCAAGCTAAACTAAAGATCTGCAAAGGCATATAGATGGTATAATGGACTCTGGAGACTCAGAAGGGAAAGGGTGGGAAGGGGTGGAGGGATGAAAAAATCACCTATCAGGTACAATGTGTACAGGTGGGGGTGGTGTGTACACTTAAAACCCAGACTTCTTTGCCACTATACAATGGATCCATGTAACCAAAAGCTATTTGTAGCCCCTGAAGCTATTGAAATTAAAAAATTTTTAAAGGCTATTGGGTAGCTTACAGAATCTCCAGGTAGGCTGAAGAGTCAAGTTTGCAGCTAGGCAGCCAGGAAAAGTACTTACTCAGAGACAATTATGTAGGCAACAGGCTAATTGGACAGTGAGTTTCTATAGGCCCTCTGGCATTACTGCTATGGGAACTCATCCTGCATGTGGTCAGCCAGTTTTCCCAGCCAGTATTCCCAGCACCATTTACTGAATAGGTTCTCCTCTCCCCTCTGAACGAAATGTATTTGTATACCTAACCCTTAACTGTACCCCACAATATCAAAATAAAAAATATTGATTAAAAAAATAATAATAACTTCACTTAAAATTTTGGGTTACCCTCTTGCATTTTGTCTATTCTATGCCAATAATATATTTATTTTATTAGAGCAGATTATGGTATGTTCTTATAATTGGTGAAGCATGTCATTATATCCTTAACTAATCTTCTTTTTTACATTTTTCTTGGATATTTTTGAATATTTACTCATTGGTATAAACTCTAAGATTATCTATTTAATGCTCTCCTTTCCTTTTCTCTTCTCTTTGCCAAGAAAAAGAACAGTTTTTGGAATTTTAATTATAATTTTATTACATTTATATATTAATTTGGAAGTATTGACATTTTTATGATACTAAAATTGTTTCCATTCAAAGTCATGGTTTGCTTTTTTATTTGTACTTATCTTTGTTTAGATCCTTCACTAAGATTTTTATAATTTCCTATACTCTAATATTTAAAAATGTATTTCTAAGCGTTTTATGATAATCTTATTTTATAACTGCACCTCTTTCCTGGATCTCAGTGAATCACAACATTTTGAAGTTCCTCCATTGCCTTCTATAGCCAACTCACCTCTCTTCACTAGAGATCTGTCATAGTATGAGAGTTTAATGGACTGCTTTCCTGGCTGTGGGGTCCATCTCTGCTCAAATATTTGTATCTCACACTGACTTTTTACCCAAACTTTGCTCTTCTCACACCCAACAGTCAATTTGCTCTTCTCACACTCAATCGACACTTATTGAAAATCAACATATGCTAGGTTATGTACTAAACTTTGAGGACACAAATACTCACATTCTAAGAGATAGGGGGACACATAACAAACAAGGGCAAGTGAAGAATCAAAAGATGTAAGTGCTCAGATCTTTGACAGAACATCTCACATGTAAAGTATCTGTATCTGAAAACAAACAAAAGAACAGACGATTCCAGTGAACTCTCCTTGTTCTTAGAATAAGCCCAAACACCTAACCATGCTGGGCCTATAAGGCCCTATGTGATTGAGCCTAACCTTTCACACTGACCTCGTCTCCCACTGCACTCCTGCGTTCACTGTGACGCAGCCCTATTAGCCTTCTTTCTACTCATTGAACAGACCAAGTTCATTCCCACCTAAGGGTCTGTATTTGATGTTCCCTACTCTCCATAGTCTTCCCATGATCAGCTTCTTAGAGAGGCTATCCCCAACCACTCTACAAAAATAGCCACTCTCTTCCCAATCACTCTATCTCATCACTGATATTTCTATTACGTTGAAGGTTTACTATCCTGCTCCCCACCAAGACTACGTGCTACCAGAGAACAGAGGCCTTGCTAGTAATGTCCGTGGCTACCCCAGTGCCAACACATCGTAAGCTGACAAGAAATGTTTACTATAGGAATTAAAGGATAAATAAAGGAATGGTATCTCAGTCCATGAGTGCTGCTATAACAAAATGCCTGAGATGGGGTAATTTATAAAGAACAGACATGTATTTCCTCACAGTTATGGAAGCTGGGAAGTTCAAGCACAGGGCAAGAGCAGGTTTAGTGTCTGCAGAGGGACCTGCTTTCTGCTTTCAAAACGGAGTCTTGCATGCTGTGTCCTCACATGGCAGAAGAGACAGAGGGCAAAAAGAGGCCTAAACTGCTTCCCTCCAGCCCTATTTTGTTTAGATTTTTTAAGACACAGGGTCTCACTGTGCTACTCAGTCTGATCTTAAACTCTGGGCCTCAAGCATTCCTCCCGCCTGAGCCTCCTGAGTAGCTGGGATTACAGGTGCAAGCCACCCCGCCAGGATCTTCCAGTCCTTTTATAAAGTTACTAATACTATTCATGAAGACAGAGTCCTCATGAGTGAATCACTTTTCAAAAGGTCCCACCTCTTAATACCACCACAATGGAGACTGCCAACACACAGATTTTGGGAGACATCTAGACCATAGTAAATGACAAAGGCAAAGTCTAAATTGTTAGCAAGGCCACTGTGGACATGTTGGAGGATCAGAACACTTAATGATGCAAATCTTCATGATATTCTAGGACATACTAGATTTTTTTTTGTTTTCTGCAGATTCTTCTCTCCCTTTATGCTTCTTGCCGGAAGGTAGAAAGGAAAAATGAATGTATCTTTGGTCAGGAGAGGGCAGTTCAGCCCAGAAGGATCACCAGGTCACTATGGCATTACAAGCTGGAGAGGCCTGAATGTGGTCATCATTTTGAAAAAGTCTTTTCCAATGTATTGAAGGAAAGCCCTTGTCTGCAAACGAAACTCACCAAAAGAGAAGGTAAATTGCAAAGGCCCCATTCTCGCCTTTTGTATATGATCAGGGATGGCAGCATCTGCCTTCTTACGTGGTCTTGTGAAAACAACATTGTGTTCAGTTTCATTAAATTTTAGGACTAGCAGCAAATAATGGAGCAGGCTCCTAGTCAACTGCTTCTCTTGTCAGTGTAGCAAGTCTTGGCAACTTTCTCTTAATCTCAACACTCTACAGCTATTTATACACTGGCATAGGAAAACATATTATTTGCAGAAGTACCTCCGGATCCTATTTCATGTATACAGGCACAGAAGATGTTTTCAAAGAACCATATTTCTGTAGTATTTTTTGCGACAAAGACTGTGCAGCAATGATCTGCCAGGTTGTGTGGGTGTAAAAACAGCCTCCATTAGCTATTCTTTAATTCTACTTTGGCTGTTTAAATATCTATTCAAATATTTCAATCTGCCTAGACTCAGATTTTGGATTTCACTCACGATCAGTTTGCAAGCTTTAAGAATATAATAGAGTGCCTAGGAGCTCCTTTCTCAATCCTCTTCTCTTCCCTATTGGATTTTATTGGAATCACGCCAGTATCGGTACACTTTGGAACGCTTGGGTTAGATCATCTGGAAATATGCAATTGTGAGGATAATGCAGATATCTTGTTTCATGTCCATAGGCAACTCCTTAGTTCAGGTCCTCTGCCGACGCCAAGACTGGATTCGACAGGCAAGAGATTTATCTAGGGAAATGCCATTGAGGGAAAAGGAAGAGGGAAGAAAGCAAGGAGAGCTGGGAAGGATGAGAAGGAAGCAAGAAAGGGGGCTGGATAGGCTGTCTTGGAAGGCAGCATCGTTCCCAGAAAGTCTCAGCCAGGCTGATGGAAAGTCTTCGCACCGAAGTTGCCCATCAGAGAAGTCCTCCATCTTGCAGGAACAGGCCATTTTAGCAGCCCCATGGCACTCAGTCGAGCTGCCCATGGGGATGTGGACTCAAGCAAGCGCTATAGGGGATTTCCACCTGTCACTCCTGCTCCCTGCAGCAGGAAAGCTGACTGAGGCATGTGCATAGCCACCACAGCTTTTACCTAGTTTTCTTACAAAGAGCAGAAGGCAGTAACATTCAGATTGTTTTCTTTAAAGCTCTAGTGACACAGAGACCCACTAACGTCTGCCCATATTGTCACAGCCTCTAGAGAAGGGCATGATAAGGGTTCTAGAGCTCCTGTACATTCCTGAACAATATTCCTGAGAGCTAATAAAAGGCACACTTCCCCTTATCTCCTATGCATTCCCAGCAAGTAGCTTCAGGGGATCCTTAATTATCCTGTATGTAGACAATGCCCGTTCAACTGAAAGATCAAAACCCCGTTTACTCCCTTTTTCTGAGTAGTCATAAGTTGTGTGATTTGTAGAACTTTTGTATCAATGTAATCATAAATTTTGTGATTTGCATAATTTTGTAATCATAAGTTTTATGATTTGTATAACTTGTGTGTAATATATGATATCTTGGCCCTTGTAAACGCCCTTTACTCTATGACAAGCTAGATTAACGCTCCTGCCAGGCCCTGCTGATAAAAGTTCTAAGATACCTCTGACACCTGGCACCAGGAAGTCAGGACCAACAAATGTCACTATCGATGAATGTGCCTAAAACTCAAGTTCTATACAATGCTCTGCTGGTCATGTGGCTAATGTACAGATACAAACAATTCTGGACTTATAAAAGTGAACTGTAAAGGCCTGGAGAGCAAGCAGAACCATTTTAGAAAGGCCTCGAGTCTGGCTGCACTCCCTAGATTCGAATTACTGGGATCCAGGGAAGCAGCCAAGCGTTACTCAGACCATAACACTGGGATCCTAACAGGGCCCATCAGTCCACATAGAGAATTCAGAAACCACTGCAGAGACCCTGGAGGCACTTTCACTGTTTTATACACTGGAGTTCTACCTAGGATTTATTCTAGGGAAAAAGATGATTCCACTGCTTTAATAGTTTCAAAACAGTAAGACTACCGCTGGTGAGGAGGTTTTTTTTAGAACCCCAGACCTTTGATTTGTGACTCACTGGAGAGCGAACAATTTTTTCTGCTTGATACTTATTTCCCCACATCACATTCTACACATCTGTGTCTCTCTATAATCTGCTCCATGTGCCTGCAATGTCTTTTTTTTCATTCTCTACTTAGAAAATCCCTCGTCCTTTAAGACCCATATTGACTGCCATCTATATGTCTGATGCTTTCCCTGACTTCCTTAGGCATGGAAAACAACTCCTGTCATTGTGTTCCCATAGCACTTGGTGCCTTGATTACAGCTTTTGTCATATTTTCATTTGCTTATATATTCGTATCCTCCAGATTGTTAAGATTTTTATATTTTACATGTTCCCTCTGTCTCTGAAGAGGAAAATATTGATATAATTCCATAAATGTATGGGTGAGTTATCTTGCCCTATAACCATAACTCTAACAGGTTGTGTTAGTTTCCTAGGGCTATTGTAACAAGATACCACAGACTTGGTTCAAACAACAAAAATGCATTGTCTCATGGTTCTGGAAGTCAGAAGTCCAAAATCAAGGTGTCAGCAGGGTTCTGAGGGTTTTGAAGAAGAATCTGTTTCATGCCTCTCATCTACCTTCTGGTGGTTGGCTGACAATCTTTGACATCCCTTGGCTTGTAGCTGCATCACCCTATTCTCTGCTTTCATCTCCACATGGGGCCCTCCATATGTGTGTGTCTGTGTCCAAATATTGTCCTCTTTTAAGGACATCAGTCATATTGAACTCGGGGTCCACCCTACTCCAGTATGACCTCATCTTAACTAATCATATCTACAACAATCAAATAAGGCCATATTCTGAGATACAGAGTGTCCTTATACAGACCTAGATGTTGTAACCTACTACACACCAAGGCTATAGGGTACAGCCTATTGCTCCTAGGCTACAGACCTATATAGCATGTTACTGTACTGAGTACTGTAGGCAATTGTAACACAATGGTAAATATTTGTGTTTCTAAACATAGAAAAGGGTATGGTAAAAATACGGTCTTATAATCTTATGGGACCACTGTTTTATATGCAATCTGCAAACATTGTCATTCAGTGCATGACTGTCAGTACTATATATGGATACACACATGTACAGAGAAATGTACACATAATCCCTAAAAATTAACGCGTTCTATGACCTCAGATCTCTGTAGTTAGAGATCTCATAATTATACCAGTTATGTTCTTGTGAAAAACAAACACAGCTTGCAAACCCCTTGCTACCCCTGCTCTCCATTCTTGGTTCTCTAATCATTATAGGAAATGATTAAGCTGAGCAGAGAATGTGGGAACTTTACTTTGAGGGTCTGGAAGGACACAGGTTATAGAATCGTGAAGTCTGATCTTTAAGGTTGCTTTCTCTTTTATTGTCCGAGTCTGCATCCATGAATTAAAGGTGACAAAAAGTTGTGTCCCCTGAGTAACTGTGCACTGGTTAGAATATTCTGACTGAATTAATGGGTAGGGGTTTTGAGTGTTTAATTAGTTGGCTATCTGTTCTATTAAATCATCACTTACTTCACACAGCCTTCTAATTGAGTCTTCTCTTTCCAATGCAGACATGGTCCCAAGTCTATTCAGTATATTGTTTTAAGACTACTAGAGCTAATAACTAACTTTAAATGTGCCACTTGCTGCTATAAAACCTTCAGAAGCTCCCCATCAACTGATGGATAACGTCTCAGCTTCTTCCACACATACATGGCCCTCTGTATCTCTCACCATCTCAGCTCCTACCCCTGCCCTCATTGCACATTTTATTTGACCAAGACTGAGGAAGGAAGCCTACTGTTCCCGTTGTCTAGACAGCCAACCCTTCCTTACATATGTGTCCACTGAGCCTCAGCTCCGGCCTCCCTCCCTCAACAAAGCCTGCAGCATCCTTTAACGTGGTAATAAATGTTCTTTTGTGCCCCCCCACAGCAGTAGTTTTTAAAGTGTGACCCATGGAACCCTGAAGGGGTTACCTGAAATTCTTGCAGGTAGTCCACAAAGGCCAAAAATGTATTTCTAATAATACTATCATATTATTTGCTTTTTCCACTCTGTTGACATTGGTGATGAGAATGTAAAAGCAATGGTGAGTAAAACTGAAGCCATCTGGATGTAAATCAAGGCAGTGGCACCAAACTATACTAGCAGTCTTCACCACTACACACTATAGAAAAGGAAAAAAGAAAGAAAATAAATAAAAATATTTTTAAAAACCAGGTGTACCTAAAAATGTCCTTGATGAAACAGTAAAAATTACTGATCTTATTAAAACTCAACCTTTGAATACATGCCTTTTAAATATCCTCTATGATGAAATTGGGAATACACATAAAGCACTTCTGCACACCACACTATAGCTGACCCTCAGACAATGTGGGGGTTAGAGTTGCTGACCTTCCACGCAGTCAAAAATCCATGTAAAACTTTGACTCCCCCCAAATTTAACAACGAATAGCTTACTTATCAGAAGCCTCACCAATAACATAAACAATTAAGTAACACATATTTTGTATGTTCTATGTATTATATACCTTACTGCTACAATACAGTAAGCTACAGAAAAGAAAAGGTTAAGAAAATCACAAGAAAAGAAAATACATTTACTATTCATTACGTGGAAGCAGATCATCAAAAAGTTTCTCATCTTCATCGTCTTCATGTTGAGCAGGCTGAGGAGGAGGAAGAGGAGGAGTTGGTCTTGCTGCCCCAGGGGTGGCAGAGGCAGGAGAGGTAGAGGAGGTGGTAGCAGAGGCAGGAGAGACAGGCACACTCAGGGTAACTTCATAGAAATATAATTTCTGTCTGATTTTTTGCTTTTTCATTTCTCTAAAAATGTTTATGTACAGTACCAACCTTCTTCCACCATTTGCTTCACTTTCAGTGCCCATATCATAAAAGAGTCGTGTTATACAAGAAGCCAAAAAGCAGTCTTGAATAATCAGAACCCTTCTGCCAAACTATCTAATGTCAGTTTTCTGGCAATGCTTTGTCTAAGTCTTCTTGCGCATCATCTTGCATTGGTTTGGGAACACCCATCTCCATCAACTCATCTGTGAACTCCTCTGGTGTTGTGTCCATTAGCTCTTGAATTTCTCCAAGATTCATAACTTGAAACCCTTCATACGCCCCCCCCCATCTTTTTTGCCATATCCACAAAATCTCTCATGAGTTCCTTGGCTGACTGTCATAAATCGTGTGAAGTCATGCACAACATTGGTACACAGTTTTCTTCAGCAGGAATTTATTGCTTCAGGCCTGATGGCTTTCATGGCTTTTTCTGTAACAACAATGGTGTCTTCCAGACTTTCATAATGTTCTCTCTACCAGAGTGCTCTTCTATAGCATTGACGATCTTCTTTCATGGAGTATGATGTGTAGTGAGCCTTAGGGGTCGTTATCATCCCTGATCTAGAGGCTGAATTAGAGATGTTGTGTTTGAAGGCAAGTAGACCACTTTGGTGCTTTCATTATTGAATTCATGGGATTCTGGGTAGCCAAGGGTATTGTCCAATATCAAAATAACTTTAAAAGGCAACTCCTTACCGGCAAGGTGCTTTCTGACTTCAGAGACAAAGCATTGATGGAACCAATCAAGAAAAAAATTTCTCATTAGCTAGGCTTCCTTATTAAAAGACTGGCAGTTGATGGTTTATTTATTTATTTTTCCTTTAAGGCTTGGAGGTTAGTAGCATTACTGATAAGGGCAATCCTGATCATAAACCTGATGACATTTACACAAAACCATAGAGTTAGCCTATCCCTTCCTGCCTTAAATCCTGGTGCTTATTTCTCTTCCTTGCTCATAAATGTCCTCATGGCATATTTTTCCAGAAGAGAGCACTTTTATCTGCATTAAAAACTTGTTAAGGCAGATATACTTTCCCCTCAAATATTTTATTAATGGCATCTGGTAACTTATCTGCTCTCTCTTGGTTGACAGAAGCTGCTTCTCCTGTTATCTTGACATGTTTTAAACTATTCTTCTTTCTAAAATTATCGAACTGTCTTTTACTGGCATTAAATTCTTCAACTTTAGATTATTCATCTTTTTTCTTTGCTTTGAGTTTCATATAATAACTTTGATTTTTCTCAAATTATACTAAAGTATTTAGGTATGTCTTTTTTATAGCAATCCAACACCCACATAAAAGCTGCATTTTCGGTACAAGATAAAAAGGTATTTGCAGCTGGACATGGTGGGTAATCCCAGTATTTTGGGAGGCTAAGGCAAAAAGATTGCTTGAGGCCAGGAGTCAAGACTAGCCTATACAACATAGCAAGACCTCATCTCTACAAAAAAGCAAAATATTAGCCAGGCGTGGTGGCTTGCACCTGTAGTCCCAGCTACTTGGGAAGCTGAAGCAGAAGAATTGTCTAATCCCAAGAGGTCGAAGCTGTAATAAGTTGTGATAGTGCCACTGCACTCCAACCTGAGAAACAGCATGAGACCACAACTTAAAAAAAAAAAAAAAAAAAAATATATATATATATATATATATATATATATATATTTGCCAAAGGTACAAGGTTTTTGTGTCTACTTACATAGCTGCAGTGATGATTTCACAAAATTCCTTTTCTTTTTCTACAATTATTTTTATACTGGAGTTTTTCTTCCGGCATTACTTCAAATGGATCCTATGGTGTTATTTAAGGTTTATGGTATTGCACTAAACATGATGAAAAATGTGTGCGAATTTTAAGAGATCACTTTTAACTGCAAAATGAAATTTACTGGAGAGAAAAACTGCTCACGTAGAGATAATTAGCATCACAATGATAGTATTTTAAGCAGATGTTACTCCCAGCAATTGATCTCACCACAATAGCAACAGGAGGTGGCTATGAAATTATTACAGTAGTACAGTATGCACTACAGTTAATTTTAGGAGTTATGGTTTAACACTATATCTTTATGTTTGTTTACATTTCTCTCTACTGGGCATTACATCATGTATGGTCTGTGTTTGTGTGCATAAGTTTCGATACATCTTAACTTTTTATAAATTTTTGTACATTTTATAGTAAATCATAAAATAGCATCTACATATAATGTATGCATTCATGATACAACTTTTTTATTTGTTTAAATATTTCTACCTTATGTAATTCATCTGTAAGTTTTTTTAAGTTGTCACAAATCTCAAAAATTTTTCAATATATTTATTTTTAAAATTTGTGTATAAATGGAGCCATGAAGTTCAGACCCATGTTGTTCAAAGGTTGTCTCAATAAAAGCACCTGTGTTTGAGTTGCCAGCTGAATTAGCCATTGTTTGACTTGTTTTGCTTCATAGAACACCATTTTTCTTTGATTTTATGACTGCTGACTCTATTAATTATAGAAAGAGGGATGTTTGAAGTCTTCAGTTATAATGGTGGATCCATCTGATTCTCCTTCCAGTTCTATCAGTTTTTGTCTCACGTATTTTCACACTCCATTGTTAAGCACATACACATTAAGGATTTGTATGTATTCTTGGAAAATTGAACCCTTTATTATTATGTAATAATAAAATTTTTGGCATCTTTGTCAAAAATCTGTAGTCCCAGCTACTTGGGACTCTTTATCCTTGCTAACTTTCCTTGGTCTGAAGCCTTCTCTTTTTGAAATTAATATAGCTACTCCTCTCCTCCTTTGATTAGTATTAGCATGGTATATCTTTCTCCATCCATTTATTTTAATACATATATGCCTTTATAGTTAAACTGGGTTTCCTATAGACAACATATACTTAGGTATTGTTTCTTGTTCCATTCTGATAGTCTCTGTATGTGAACATTATTTTTATTTTAACAAGTGACAAATTCAGACTTGGGTTTGGCCAATGTTTTCTGAAAAAGGAAACGAGTAAGGCTGTCACTTCAAGGAAAACAACTGAAAATATTTGTTGCCAATGATAAAATTAGAGCTTTCTAGCAAAAATTAGAATTTTTGAAAAACATGTATGTGCCACTGCGACCTTGACAGCTTCCTGATACTTAAAGACTTTTCCAGTGGGATGGATAGTTGTGTTAATGAACACGATTGTTAAATATACTGTAAAAATTTGGAATCTCTGCATTACTCAGTGAACTGATCTTTTCCAAATGACCAATGTATGATGTTACAAAATCATGTATAATAAAATCTATCCAAGCTTCAAGATAGACCTATGTATTATGTAACAAAGCATAAAATGTTTATTATAATCACCCCTAATTGGTCTAGAGAATCGAGGTCACTCTAATCAGAATCCCAACAGGCTATATTTTTATAAAACTTCATAAGGTCATTCTAAAGTTTATATGAAAATGCAAAGAAACTAAAGTAGACAAAGCAATTTTGAAGAAGCAGTTGAAGAACTTGCTACCTGATTCAAGACTTATTATTAAGCTACAGTAATCAAGATAGTGTTGTATTGATAAAAAGATAGACATATAAATCAATGGGACAGAATAGAGAATCCAGAAATAAATATAAACATTAGTGACTAATAGATTTTTGGCAAAGATGCCAAAGCAGTTCAATGGAATAGTGAAAATGTTTTCAACAAGTGATTCTGAAACAACTGAAAAGTCACTTACCAAAAAAAAAAAAAAGACAACACTTAGCTTACAATATACACAAAAATCAGCTCAAAATGAATCCTTGACTTAAATGTAAGATTCAAAACTATAAAACTTCTAAAGGAGTACATAGGAAGGAGAATTTAGTGACCCTGAGTTTGCCAAAGACTTGTTTAAAAACACATACAATAAGCACAAATATTAAAAATCAAAATATTTGCTCTTTAAAATGTTAAGAAAATGAAAGGCAAGTCACAAACTGGGAGAAAATATTTGACAAACATATTTGAAAAAAGATTGATATCTTGAATATATAAATAGCTCTTACGGCAATAAAATAACTAACCTAATTAAAAGTGAGCAAATTATTTGTACAGACACATCATCAAAATAAATGTATTGCAAGACATTCAGTATGTGAAAAAACAATATCACTAGAAAATTAAAATTAAAACCACAGTGAGATATCACTATACATCCAATAGAATGACTAAAAGTAAAAAGACTGACAATAACAAGTATTGGAGAGCGTGCAAAGCATTAGAATTCTCATACATTGCTGGTGGGAATGTTAAATAGTACAGCCACTCTGGAAACTAGTTTGATAGTTTTATAAAAACTTAAACATATGCTGTATGACCCAACCATTCATCTTCTAGATATTTACCCAACAGAAATGAAAATATGTTCACACAAAAACTTGTACATAAATAGTTATAGCAGATTTTTTTATATATATAATAGCCAAAACCTTGGCGGTGGCGGGGAACAAATGTCCATCAGCCGGAGAAAGGATAAACAAATTGTGCTCTGTTCAAACAATGGAATACTAGTCATCAATGAAAAGGAATGAACTACTGACGCATGCTACAACCTGGACACATTTCAATATAATTATGCCCAGTGAAAAAGAAGCTGGTCAAAAAAGGTTCCATACTTTATAATTCAATCTAGATAAAATTATATACCTATAGTGTCAACTATTGTAGCCACTAGCTATGCAGCATATGGTTATGCAGCACTTAAAATTTGACCAGTTCAAATTAAGAGATGCTGCAAGTATAAAACACATACTAAATTTTGAAGACATTGTATAAAAAGGAAAATGTAAAGCATCTCATTAATGATGTTGTATTGATTGCTGGTCAAAGTGATACTATTTTTGACATATTGTATAAAAGGAAATATGTTATTAAAGTTCATTTCATTTGGCCTTTTAAAACTTTGTAGCATGGCTACTAATAAATTTATAATGACATATGTAGCTCATATATGCAGTCTGTGATATATTTCTGTTGGTCAGTGCTCTTATAGAAAATGCAAGGTAATCTATAGCTAAAGAAAACAGATCGGTGATTGTCTGGATACAGGTTGGGGGAGATAGGAAGGAAGGATGGACTATAATGGGGCAAAATAACTCTTTTGAGGGTAATAAAATGTGAATTAACTTGATTGTGGTGACATATACACAGATTTATACATATATAACAACTCATTAAATCATATATGTCAAATGTGTGTGATTTATTGTATATCAGTTATATTTCAACAGATCTGTAGAGAATAATTAAGTTTAGTGATGCTTTTAGATTTAACATTGCAACTAATTTTTAGGAAACTATCACTTGTCAACGTTTGGTATAATAGAAAAGAAGAATATTCATAGTAATTTGAAGACTATTAAGTTACTTCTCTCATAACAAACTATATATTTGTGTGAGGCAATGTTTTTTAAGTGATTCACAAGAACAACAGATCTCAACAGATTGAATACAGAAGCAGTTTTGAGGATTCAGTTGTCTTTTAGTATGTCAGACATTAAAGAGATGTACAAAAATTTAAAACTTGCTTTTCATCTGACTAAATATTTTATGTTTTAGAAAATATGTATATTTTTATTAAAATATGTTATGTATATTAACACAAAATGGTTTATTATTGGTTACTTAAAATGAATTAATTTATAAATATCTCAAATTTTTTTGTTTAATTAGCTCCTTTCCATTTTAAGGATAGAAACCATGTTTCCACAGATGAACATTATTTTTTTAACAGATTATTAAAATCTTCTAGAATATTTAAACTAAGCATGGTGGCTCTTGCCTATAATCTCAGCTACTCAAGGGAGGCGGGGGATTGCTTGAGCCCAGGAATTTGAGGTTACAGTGAGCTATGATCATGCCACTGCAATCCAGCCTAGGCGACAGAGTCAGGCTCCATCTCAAAAAAAAAAGAATCTTGTAGAATGTCTGGATGCATCACATGAATTTTAGGAATGGGAGTTTTTATAGGAAACTCTTATGCAAACATGGAAAAAGCACACATTTTAAAAAATCGACTTAAGTATGTGTATTTTTAAATCTGTTTCTATATTGCCCCATCCATTGGGCTTTTAGGAAAGTCCTCTGAGCTAGAAATGAAGAAGGATTATGTTCACATAACAGACATGCATATGTACCCCCTAAATCTAAAATAAAATAAAATAAATTTTAAAAATTAAAAAAAAGAAATAAAACAGTAATGTCTCCACTTCATCTGCAGGAAGTTTTCGGCAGCCAGCCATGTGTGCTTTTCTTGAAGATTAACAGTGACCCCAATCTTGTTGTTTAGAAAGCCGTATCAGTCAGCATCCAGAAAGAAGGCAGAAATCACACCAGTTAGTTTAACAGAGAGAATGTCATATAAAGAATTGCTAGCCAGATACTGGACAACCGAAAAGGCAAAAAAGGAAGAGTAAGGCATATCAGAGATAGCATCCATGAGATGTGGCTTTTCCCCCTAGAACTGAGGAACTAAAGAAAGAGGTTGGAATTACTGAAGCTCAGAAGCTTGGAGAATGGGCCTCATAGACTGGAATTCAAATCTCTGAGAAGGGGCAACTGCTCAGATAATACTGGTGCCTCAAAACCTGGGAGAGAATCCCCAGGAGCTGGGACCTGTGAGGAAAGGAGGGGTGCTCCCTGTTGACTGAGGTCACATCTTTGAGAGTGCATGATAAGACTGGTTCTCTAAGTTTTAGTAAATCATCAAATTGGAATCAACTGCTGCTTCTTTCCAGGTGAAGTATTATGGCTAAGGCAATGCTGATAAAAACAGGAAGCAAACAGAGAAGAGAACACTTTGTCTTCCTCCTCCAGTCTCACGGTATCTCTAGCGCCGGAATGACAGAACCTAAAACAACCAAGAAGCAAAAAAAAGGGTTTGCAGAGTTGCAGCATCACAAAACAGAATATCAAAGCATAGGTTTGAAGCTGAGAGACACTATCTTAACAAATAACTCTGGCAGCACTTATATTCCAACCATCCTTCTCAACATAATACTTGATGTGCTGTAATTCAACATATGATTATAGTAACATGTATGATTCATGACTGTGTCCCTCTTTTCTCATGCTTATCTTCATAAACATGAATCTTGTCTTATTTATCTTTATCCCAAAAATCCTTTTGGAATGGATCATATTTGTCAAATAAACTATTAAATAAAAACAGCAAGGAGTTACAGGCTATTAGAGTCTATATATAACAACTATTTAAAGCACAGCAAGGTGAAATCTTGTCTGAAGAACTGATGAGAATTGGCATGGATAATTTATTCTGGAGGAATTTTAAGATGCCCCCCCACTCTTTTGGTCCAAATTTAATGGCAACTAAATATGATGATTATTGAAGGCCATAGTTGTAAGATACAATTGATTAAATCTGAAATGATTCTTTGCCAATATTTGGAAAGATATACCATTAATATATGATGTAAAGCAACTCATAGCATTTCTGTACATAGTTTATTTGATCCAGCTCAAAATAGAAAAAAGTTCTAAGGGATTAAGAATACAAGCTAGGGCTATTTCCTTTTTGTATATTCAAAAAGAACATTAGACTGCATTTCAAATATGAATGCACCGACACAAAAACTTTTAAAGACTTCAGTGTAAGGAGTCATATCCAGCAAAAATCCTTCTGAAAGTCAAACAGAATTCCACCTGTAAAGACTTCTCGGGGCGGGGAGGGTGGTGCAAGGTCTCTGGACCTCAGATCTTTAAACCAGCCCTAGACCATTCTTTAAGGCTCCAGCATCCCAAGTCTCATTTCAGATTTTGATTTTCCCGTGCTTTCTCTGTCACTAGTCTCATGTGTACCCTCTTCTTTCCAAATGAGTCCTGTTTTCAACATTGTATTTGATGCTATGGGGAATACAAAAAGGGATATAAAAATTAGCTCCTACCCATGCTATTTTTTTTTCAGTTTTTTTTCCCTTTATTTCAGTAGCCTTATGGGGTTCAAATAGTTTTTGTTTATATGGACGCATTGTATAGTCTGGGCTTTAAGTGTACCCACCATCCCAACCTGTGCACATTACACCCAACAGGTTATCTTTTAACCTTTTACTCCTTCCTACCCTTCCCCTTCTGAGTCTCCAACGCCAATTAAACCATTCTCTGTGCCTTTGCATATCTTCAGTTTAGCTCCCTCTTAAATGTGAGAACACACAGCCTTTAGTTTTTTGTTCTTGCATGAGTTCACTTAGGATGATGTTCTCCAGTTCCATCCATGTTGCTGCAAAAGACATTATTTCATTATTTTTGACAGCTAAATAGCATTCCATGGTGTTGGTGTGTGTGTGTGTGTGTGTGTATATATGTATGTATGTATATATATATATAAAACACACTTTCATTATCCACATGTCAGTTGATGGGCATTTAAATTGAGCGCACATCTTTGCAATCATGAATTGTACAACAATAAACATCTTAGTGCAGGTGTCTTTTTGTATAATGACCTCTGTTCCTTAGGGTAGATACCTAGTAGTGGAATTGCTGAATCAAATGGTAGATCTACTTTTAGTTCTTTGAGAAATGTCCATACCAGTTTCCACAGAGGTTGTGCTAACTTGCATTCCCATCAACAGTGTGTAAGTGTTCCCTTTTCACCGCATCCATGCCAGTTTTTTTTTACTTTTTAAATAATGGCTATTTTGACTGGGGTAAGGTAGCATCTCATTATGGTTTTAATTTACATTTCCTAATTATTAGTGATATTGAGCACTACACCTGTGTACATGACTGGCTACTCCTGTGGGGATTGGGAAGGAGTCTCTGGCCACTGGGGTAACACTGCTATGTTACCCAAAAGAGTTTACATGAGAAGCGAAGGGTTGCTAGGGTAACAAGGCCAGCCTAGCTCCCTGGCCTTAGCCTCAGGCAGTCTGCATTCAAAATGTCAAAGCACAGCCAGCCTCAGGTCTCACAGCAGCCTGTCCCAGCCGGGAACAATTTGCTGCAGCAGAATTTGCCCTTAGGGCCCATATTTCCCAGGCTGGCTAGAAAGCAGCTGGCATCAAAGGTTGAGACCCCCAGGATATGGTGACTGGAGATGCTTGGGGTTTTTTTTTCCTACCCCGCTCCACATGGGTTTCAGCAGAGTATGTCTGTGGGCCAAGCAATTTCCCATGAGAGACTAGTGCCCTGCAAGGCTCAGGCTCGGGGAGCCTTCCAAGTCCATGGCAGAAACACACAACTCCTGAATTCTGCTTATCCACCTCCCCGTGCTGCATCCAGAGGTTGCTTGTGGTTTGTGCCATGATCCAGGTAAGTTTAACTAGTTTCAATCCAAGCCGATTGACTTTTCTCTTCTTTGCACTCTGTGGATATCATTGCTTCTTTGGTGAGTTGTGTGGAGTTCTGCTGGTCTCATTCCTCTCTGAGAACTGAGGAACTCTATTTTCATTTACTCTATGGAGGAAACACACTCTAGCTACTTCTCATCAGCTCTGGCCACTGTTATTTTTAATCTAGTATGGAATATAAACCAACATCCATGAAACAACTATTAAAGCCGTAGTATATACAGTGTTATACATTAGCAAAACAAAGTACTGTCTTCCAACATGAAGCAACACTCAATTCACTTCATTTAATTGAAACAAAAAGGTTTTCAAGTAACCTAAAGAACTTTATTTAAATATTCCCTTTACAACGCACAAGACTTCTAGAATCAAATTATATTTTTAAAAAGAGATACATAAACTTGATGAGTTTATAAACATTTCTAATTAATATTAAACTGTCATTTAGTGTTTTGGAATAGTAAATGCCACATAGCAAATGGTGAAGAACAACCTTGGAAAGTTAAAGTTATGCCATTTCCCTTGTATCTTGCTGCTCAGTCTGGCCATTGACCTTTCTTTAACCAAAACCTGTTTATGCAAAGGGCATATGGCATTGTAAAAAACAAAACAAAGCTGTGCATGTCATGACCCTTTCGATCTGAAAATTATATACATTTAGAGAAACATATTACCAAGAAAACTTAGGACATCAATTGTAAGGAAGAATGAATTATGGATTCCTGCTTTATCCTATTTCCACTCTACTGTGGTTTAGGTGTTTGTCCCCATCAAACCTCATGTTGAAATTTGATCCTCAGTGCTGGAGTTAGGGGCCTAATGGGAAGTGTTTGGATCCTGGGGACAGATTTTTCATGAATAGATTAATGCTCTCCCTCAGAAGTGAACTAATTCTCGTTCTATTCGTTCTATTAGTTCCTGTGAGATCTGATTTTGGGGGGGGGGGGTGGAGTGCAGTGGTGCTTTATAGCTATAGCCTCAAACTCCTGGGCTCAAGCAATCTTCCTGCCTCCTGAGTAGCTGAGACTACAGGTATGTACCACCACACTCAGCTAATTTTTTTTTTTGTAGAGACAGAGTTCTATTATGTTGCCCAGGCTGAGATAGGGTTGTTAAATAGAACCTGGCACCTCCCCCACTCTCTCTTTTGCTTCCTCTCTCACCATGTGAATTTTTGCACACACCAACTCCCATTTCACTTTCCACCAAGACTGGAAGCAGCCTGAGACTCTCACCAGATGCCTATGCCCCATCTTCAGCTTTCCAGCCACCAGAATTATGAGCCAAATAAACCTCTATTCTTTACAAACTACTCAGTCTCAGGCATTCTGTGAAAACAACATGAAACATACTAAGACACATCTCAAATTCAGAAGAGAGAGACCAGTGCCCAAATCGAGAAATGTAAAGCTCTTAAGCAATAGAAACTCATCAATTAATTTTCTGTAAACATATTCCTCTTCCAGTAAAAAGCTTTAAAGTAACAGTGTTCTCATCAATGGCTATCACTCGAAAACATCAGAGGGTTGGAAACACTTGACTTAATCCCCCCTGATAATCAGCCACCTCCATTATGCCTTCTGCCTAATAATTATAGGTCTTATTAACAGAGATGGGTTTAATAACATAAAATAACAGACATTACAAATTGTGTACTCTCCCTAGGGACTAGAGGTTTATGTCATTTCATATGCCGCTGTGAAATACATGACTTTGCTTAACCCAGGCATTGGAGTTCTCTAAATAGAGTGAAATTATGCAACTTAGTGATAATGTAATCTGCACACACTCTTTCTGAGAAAATGCCATTTTAACCCCGCTTTGAGGAAATGAAAGTGGTGTATCATACCTGTCACTAGATTTATTTTCTGCCTTGTATGCCAGTCAATTCATGTATAACCAATATAGAAATATGCCACTGCCTTGGAATTTTTAAAAATCTTTTCAGTTTTTATTATAATTTGAATAGTGCTCATTGTACAAAATTTGGAAAATAGAGAAATGGATAAAGAAGAAAATAAAAACCACTTACAATCCCATAATCTAAACATGACCACTTATCAGAGTTTTGGTTTTTTTTATGCCAATGTTTTCATGAATATATATTTTGCATAGCTGAAATACTTTTTTTACTACTTGTATGTTGCTTTTTTATCTAACATAAACTTGTGAGCATTTTCTCTTTTCATTAAAATCTTGGCAAATGTACTTTTAATGGGTTTTTCCTCTGCAGTATGATAGCACAATAAGCTTCCTTGTCACTCCCCTACTGATAAAGGTTTAGATAGCTCACATTTTCAGTATTATCAGAAACACTTGATAAATATGCATCACATTTATTTTATGAGGTGGGACTCAGACTGCCGAGGAAGAGGGGACAGTGGTTTCTTATTGACTGATGCCATGTCTCAGTCTGTAATTCCAGTACTTTGGGAGGCCGAGGCAAGAGGATTGCCTAAGCTCAGGGGTTCAAGACCAGCCTGGGCAACTTGGTGAGACCTCGTCTCTACAACAAATCACAAAAACTAGCCAGGCATGGGCATATGTCTGTAGTTCCAGCTACTTGGAAGGCTAAGGAGGAAGGATTGCCTAAGCCCAGCAGGTTGAGGCTGCAGTGGCTGTGAGCGGGGCACTGCACTCCAGCCTGGGCGACAAGAGTGAGACTCCAATTCAAAAAAAAAAAAAAAAAAGAAAGAGAGAAAAGGAAATAGTTCTGTAGAATTATAAGGTCAAAGAATATAAAAATGTTTACCGTTATTAGAATATAAATACGTTTAGAGTTCTTGACACATACTAACACACTGCCTTCTAGAAGACTGCCAATTTATACTTCACTAGTGAGGTGCAAGGATACCAGTTCACCATACCTTTGGCAGCACTGAGTATTCATATTTTGAGGGTGAAGCAAGGACAGAATGTGACCACAGTTTACCTAATAGAATGCAGAAGTCCTGACACTATCTCTACTTTACCCCACATAGATTTGATCAATAACATTTTCTAAATGTTATTCTATTATTTTGATTTGTGTTATTGTATTACTAATGAGCTCAAACATTTTACTCCCAGGACATTTTAACTCTTGGTGCAAGATGTATAAAAATAAATTTTCATAGAATATTTTCTTCTAAATTGATATGGTCAATCCCCCTTTTAGCCAATTCTGAATACTCATATGAACAGTCCTGTAATTAACATTCTTAATTTGAAGGTTCTTTTTCCCTGGTTAAAAAAAAGCACTGTTTGTTTAACATTAACTTGTATCTTAAAGCAAATTCTTCAGTCAAGGACTGTTGGTTCTTTTGTGAAATAAAGAAGTATACAGAATACTGGAAAATTTTTTAAAAATCACAATTCAGAATTTGCTTAAAAAGTGTATCCTAGCCGGGTTCGGTGGCTCAGCCTATAATCCCACGCCTTTGGGAGGCTGAGGTGAGTAGATTGCCTGAGCCCGCGGGTTCGAGACCCGCCTGGGCAGCGAGACCTCATCTCTACAATAAATCAAAAAATCAGCCGGGCGTGGTCGCGCATGCCTGTAGTTCCGGCTACTTGGAAGGCTGAGGCGGAAGGATCGTAGGAAGCCCAGCAGGTCGAGGCTGCGGTGGCCGGGAGCGGCCACTGCACTCCAGACTGGGCGACAGAGTGAGACTCCAACTCAAAAAAAAAAAAAGTGTATCCAATGGGGCTTCTGAGAGTGTACAATGAAGCAAAATAATTTGCTTCTTGCGTGTCCATGGCAAATGATTGCCTATTCCAATCAAGAGACTTTTCCTCACTGATTTCTCGATATGTCTCTTGTGCTTTGCAGCTAGAACTTAACATTAACAAGGAACTGACTTTTCCTTTTTAGTTCTTCTCTTTACAATCATCGCTCATTCACTCACAACTCTATTCCTTAAAGGGCTACAATTCATTTTTAAGAAGTATTCAACATTAAAAATTATGTAACATTTCAGGCCATGTTTCTTCAGAATTTTAATATACACTAGAAGAGAGAGAGTTTAGAAAAGAAGGCAGCAGCCAACAGAAGCAAAAACACTATGTGGCCACAGTTTATCTAACAGGATGCAGAATCTGACACAATCTCTACTTCACCCCGCACAGATTTGATCAATAATATTTTCTAAATACATACTATGTGCATACCCTATGCTATTCTTTACATATATTGTTCTAAACCACACAATGCCAATTACATATTATTATTCCCATTCTATAGATGAGGAAACCAAAGTTCAGAGAGGCTAGAGATAGGATCGGAACCTAGATCTGTCTCATTTCAGAATCTAGGCAAGCTTATTTTATTTTTCTTTTTAAGAAAAGAAAGAGCACATAGAAACATACATCAAAGAGCACATAGAAACAAACATCAAAAAGTAAAAAGGACACCATTTCAGTCACTATTGATTTACCCATGCCTTAGAAGCCACCCACCTTACAAGCTCCCCCACACATACCAGGTAACTACGCTCCTGAATTTTGTGTTACCAATTCACTTGATTTTCTGGGTAATTTTACTTCATATGTCTGCATCTATAAACATTATATATTTTAGCATTTCCTGGTTTATATTTTATCTGTATAGAAATCAGGAATAATGTCTGTCTTTCTCAGGAAAATTTGTCATGGATAAATCACAGGCCTATTACTATATCTATAGTTCTAGAGTTTTAAAACCATCATAAATAGAAGACTATTAAGGTAAAGTTGTGATGGGGTTCACGACACACCCCCAAAATATGGCACCTTGGCATTTGAGAAGACAACAGAAGCAGGAAGGTCTCTCTCACTTTTCCCTGGCCCCTTCTCCCCTGAAGCAGAGGTCATACATTTTTCATTCCAGGGGGGGGCTCATGCTATACCTGGAGGAAAGGAATGTTCTATTTCTAAAGACACAGAGATACCAAGAAGAATCTGAACAAGCAGGCCTTGCTAAGTTCCCTCCTGTTTATTCCCATTAGATCATACCCTTTTTGTCCAAATGTACTTCTGCATGACTGTCTGTAAAAGTACCATCGTTTCTCTGTTTCTTTGGCTCTTCATTTCTGAAGGTTCTCATGCCTCATAAAATTTATTTCAAATAAATTTGTTAAACTGTTCTCTTATTAATCTATCTTTTGTTATGGGAGCTCAGCGAAGAACCTAGTAATGGGTGAGGAAAGAAATCTTTTCTCCCCTACAATTGCCAGATTTAGCAAATAAAAGCAAGCACGTCCCATGCATACTTCAGTGTGTATAAGGGGGATCCCCAAAAAAGCAGAATTTATTTATTAAAAATGTGCATTTATTCTTGCATGTTTAAATGTCACCTTCAAAGCCGGGCTCGGTGGCTCAGCCTGTCATCCTGTGCCTTTGGGAGGCTGAGGTGAGTGGATTGCCTGAGCCCGCGGGTTCGAGACCCGCCTGGGCAGCGAGACCTCATCTCTACAATAAATCAAAAAATCAACCGGGCATGGTAGTGCGTGCCTGTAATTCCAGCTACTCGGAAGGCTGAGGCGGAAGGATCGCCGGAGCCCAGCAGGCCGAGGCTGCGGTGGCCGGGAGCGGCCACTGCACTCCAGTCTGGGCGACAGAGTGAGACTCCAACTCAAAAAAAATAATAGTAATAAAATAAAATAAAAAAATAAATGTCACCTTCAAAGTACTCTCCATTTGATGCAATACACCTATCGAGACACTTTTTTCACTGCTCAAAACAGTTTTTTAACTCATCGATTTTGATGCCTTTTAGTGATTCTGCCATTTTTTGTTTCACTCTTCCACATCAGCAAAACATTTCCCTTTGAGGTCTTTTTGCATCCAGGGAAACAAAAGAAAAATCACTCAGGGTGAGATCAGATGAATAGGGAGGGTGGAGCATGGGGATGATGCCATTTGGGGTCAAAAACTGCTGAACATTCAGCGTGGTGTGGGCAGGTGTGCTTGGAAATCACCCATCATAGAATGGGCAAACTCACTGAAAGAATCTCCAAAAAAAATTCACCGAAGCCAAACACAACTACACTAGCTGCTACACTGATACCAGTGGTCCCTAAAACACTGACCTGACAAAAGAAGGTTATACTACAAGAGTATGCCTTCCAAAATAATTATGCTGGGTTTTTGGGGGGTCCTTTCTCATATGTCCCATGCAATATTTGGGACATACTTACACTAAAAAGTATGAAATTCACATTTAACTAGGCATCCTGTATTTTATCTGGCAATCCCATTTTAAGGAGTCATTACATCAGTCTTGATACCTAAACACAACCCTGGAGGACAATCAGCATTTTTCTACTGTCCCCCACAATATGGTGGTGGAAATTACAAGAATTCTAGAGTTAGGAGACCTAGGTCCTAATTTCCACTCCATCACTTTATGACTATGCGACCTTTGACAAGCCCTTTGAACCCTGTGAGCTTGAGTTTTCTCATCTTCAAAACAGGAATAGGAGACTTCCTCAAAAAGGCAGAATTTTCATCTGTTAAAATAGAAACTCAGTTGATAGCACCGAGACTTGCTAAACCAAGAAACAGTACCATTCGCACAGCGCTTAGGAGATAAGTAGGTGACCCCAAGACACTCTGAAAATAGAAACAGTGCATAGCTGCCAAAGGACACTTCTGACTGCAGGACCACGAGTGGAGGGTGGGAGGGTGTAGGACAGAGAATGTGCCGTCTCATGGCAAGCTCTTCAGTGGCAAGCTCGTCTCATGTTTTCACTATCAGTTTTACTTTGGAAAATTTACAAGTTGTCCAAATAAAAATCGGACTAAGAAAACCGAGTTTCAAAATGATAACAAAATCGGGATCGTCATAATACCTCCCTCACAGGGTTGAGGCTAAAACAAGAACACGGGTAAGAATGCTAAGAAAACTCCCAGTCCACATCGTGCCTGTCTCTTTAGATGAAGGAAAAGCACAGTATCTCACTGCTGTCCCCGAAGAAACTGAGGGATCGCAGGGGAATTCCCCTCAGCGATTTTGATAGTTCACTCAGCCTTGACGGAGCAAGGTCTGTTTATTCCATGCTCCACAGAGCGCAGGGCTCCTGAAGGACTTTATAAATATATATTTATGCCAGCGATGACTTCAAGTTCCTGAATCGAATTACAAAGAGGAAAAGTCCTCCTGGGCTTCTGATGCAGGACACTGTCTCAAGGAAGGCAGGGTACCCCTTCCTAAATTTGCCTTTCCGGTAAGGTAGACCCTCCCGGCCAGCTCAGATGAGGAGCTGCTAGGAGCTGGGGAGCCGGTGGCGAGATGGGTCGTCGTTTGGCAACTGAGACGACCCGCAGCGCCTCCTGGAGGCTTACGGGAGAGATGCAATGAAGGGATGCTTCTGCATCTTCAGTACCAGACCTCAGGATGAGGTGTGCCCTCTAGTGGCTGTCGATACTCGTTACACTTCGAAAAATACCCGCGCGCGTCCCGAAGAACTTGGAGTTCCAAGTACCAGAATAAGTAACGAGGGAGACAGAAATGAGAAACCGTTCAGCTGGCAGGTTGTTGAGATGTAGATGGGAGCACAGGTTTCCATTTCCTTGAATTCCTCTCCTCTAAGGCAGTGGTTCCCTAGAAATGGGAAAAATAAAGACAGTGCACACAGTAAAAACGCATTTAAGTTAAGGGGTTGCCTTTCATTCTGACTGAGACTTGTTTTCTGAATTTTGGGGGTTTACGGAATGAAGATATTTAATGACAAATTTTCTTTTGAATGTCCCATGTCCTCTCCCAAATATTTTGGAAATATTTACTCATTTGTTACACCACCACTTCTAGAAAACATTGTTCCCGCTCACCAAGACAGTCTCTCAAATTCATCATCACAGAATTTTTCTCCGTTAAATGGATGACCGAGACCATCAGGTCCAGGGCAAATAAGGTGGTCTCCTCTTCGTGTTACAGATTTGAGAACTAGGCAAGACAAGTGATCTGTCCTCTCTAATTCAGCACCTTGCACATGACAGGAACTCAGCAGAGAATGCTTGAAAGAATAAGTCACGGGTGATAGATTGGGCCGAAAGCCCACAATAGATTTTCTGTCCTTTTCACTACTCTAAGGTCACAAGATTTCTGGTAAGACGTACGCAATCTGCTTGACTGAAAAACAGCTAGGTTTTCATAACAGGAAGGGGTTGGACTGGGGACTGGAACAGCAGGAATCCATCCAGCAGGAAGAATTAGCGTTTGTCATGCTAAAGGCGAGCCTTAGAAAGTCTCATGAGATACTATCAGACTGGAACAGGGGAAGCTGGGGCACAGGTTAACTTCCTTGATAGTTTTCCCTACTGGCTGGGATATTAATGAGGCTGAGGGACCGGGAGGAATTACTGGGATGGGGCTGCAGAGGAAGGCTTTGTGTGCAACAGAGAGAAAATAGGGAAATGAAAGCCTAAGAGTAAACAGGAAGGTTGCAAGGGAAAGAAGCCTCCAAACTAACTGTCGGGTCAAATGCATGTGGCTCCCTGGATAACCAGGTCCTCTGAGTACAGGGAAGCATTACATACTCATTGTTAACTTTAAAATCCCAAGTCATGCATCAAATGCCCTCCAAGCAGCTTTGTAAATTTAGATTTCCATAAATTCTGTATTGCAGTTGCAGAAACACTGTTTCAATAATATATTTAATGATGTTGGTGAATACTTAGAGAAATTGAAACCCTTGCACATTGCTAGTGGGAATATGAAATGATGCAACTTCCGTGGAAATCACCATGACATTTCCTCAAACAGTTAAATATAGAATTCCCGTATGCCCCACAATTCCACTCCTGGGTATACACTCAAAAGAACTAAAAAAGGTATTCAAACAAAAGCTTGTATACAAATGCTCATAGCCACACTATTTACAATAGCCAAAAGATGGAAACAACCCAAATGTCCATTAGCTGATAAGTGCCATAAAGAAACTGTGGTCTGTCCATGCAATTGAATATTACGGAGTCACTGAAAAAAGAATGAGGAGCTGATACATGATATAAGTGAAGGGATCTTGAAAACATGTAAGTAAAATAAACTAGACACAAAAGGTCACATAGTGTATGACTCCATTTATATGAAATAGCAAGAATGTGTAAATCCATAAAAACAGAAAGTTAGTTGCTGCCAGGAACTGGGAGCAGAGGAAGGGGAGCAGACTTCTTAATAAGTACGAGTTTTCCTTTTAGGGCAATGGAGATGTCTTAGAAATAGGTAGAGGTGATGGTGAATGTCCTAAATACCATTAAATTGAACACTGTTTTTGAGTTGGAGTGTCATTCTGTCCCCAGGCTGGAGTGCAGTGGCACATTCACAGTCACCCCAGTGTTGACCTGCTGGGCTCCAGCAATCCTCCCGCCTCAGCCTTCCAAATAGCAGGAACTACAGGCCCAAGCTACCACGCCCAGCTAATTTTTGATTTACTGTAGAGAGGAGGTTTCACCAAGTTGCCCAGGCTGGTCTCTAACTCGTGGACTCAGACAATCCATCTATTCTTAAGAGGATATCTAAAGCTCAGCTGTGAAGCCACCTGGTCCTGGTGCTTTGTTTGTCTCTTATTACCTTCTAGTATCTGCTATGGTAACTGGTTTATTCAAACTTTCTTATTATTGGGTTTTCTAATTTTAATTTTGCTAGAAAATCATTCACTTCTTCGAGATTTTTAAATATTTTCTCATAGAGTTGCATGTAATATTTATTTATAATGATTTTTACTCTCTCTTGTATCTATGGTTTTAGAAGTGTTTCTCATTCCTTTCAAATAACTAGTTTTGAGATTTATTTGCTTTTGTTTATTTTAATAATTTTTTGCTTTTTCTTATGAAACCATTGCAGGCTGAGCCACTGAGCCCAGCTGAATTGCACACTCTTAAATGATGGATTTTATGTCCTCTACATTTTATCCCTAAAAAATTTTTTATCCAGGCTCAGTGGCTCAGCCTGTAATCCCAGCACTTTGGGAGGCCGAGGCGAGTGGTTTGCCTGAGCCCTCGGGTTTGAGACCAGCCTGAGCAACTTGGCGAAACCTCATCCTACAGTAAATCAAAATTAGCCAGGCGTGGTAGCGTTTGCCTGTAGTTGCAATAACTGGGAAGACTGAAGCTGAAGGATCACCGGAGCCCAGCTGGTCGACGCTGCAGTGGCTGTGAGAGTGCCACTGCACTCCAGCCTGGGTAACAGAGTGAGACTCCAACTCAAAAAAATTTTTTTTGTAATGTTTAAAACTATATCTAATCACTAGTCACTTTAGTAACTAGCTACTAGTTACAGAGATGATAAAAAGAATGTTGCAATCGGAAGAACTTTCACACGTTCCGCTTGGACTAAAATACAGTGGGCCCTCTGTATTCAGGGGTTCCACATCCGAAGACTTAGCCAACAGTGGATCAAAAATATTTGAAAAAAACAATTAAAAAATACATTAATTAAAAATAATGCAGATTTTAAAAATATAGTGTAACAACCACTTACCTAGCATTTACATTGTGTTAGGCATTATAAGTAATCTTGAGATGATTTAAAGTATACGGGAGACTGTGTGTAAGTTACATGTAAATATCACACCATTTTACATGAGGGACTTGCGAATTTGAGGGTGTTCTGGAGCCAACCTCCTAAGCATACAGAAGGGTGACTGACAACAAATTTTAAAGAAATATTTTTCTTCAGTTGGTTGTATTGAAATCATTACCAATTTTTAATGATGAATCACTTTCATGACTTAAAATTATCATTGTGCAAATAATCAGGATGAATTTTATTGAAAGGTTTTTTGGGCTGCACATGAATTGCCATGGTTAACAAAATTGACCTATTCTACAAAAGTAGAAAGAGAAAGAAGTTAGAATTGTTAAAAAAATAAATAAATAAAAGATCATTCAGGTTTTAGGAAGTAGGTATCTCACTGTATTCCTTATTTCATTGATTCTAAGATGCAAAAAGAAATATATATTTTAATATTAAATATACATTTTAATATTAAATAAAGATGCCTGTTAAGAGTCACTGAGGCCAGGCAGCTGTCATTGCCTGCACTTTTCCATCAAAAAGTGCTAGATCAGCCGGGCTTGGTGGCTCAGCCTGTAATCCCACACTTTGGGAGACTGAGGTGAGTGAATTGCCTGAGCCCGCGGGTTTGAGACCCGCCTGGGCAACTTGGCAAGACCTCATCTCTACAATAAATAAAAAAATTTAACCGGGCATGGTAACGCGTGCCTGTAGTTCCAGCTACTTGGAAGGCTGAGGCAGAAGGATCGCCACAGCCCAGCAGGTCAAGGTTGCAGTGGCCCGGAGCGACCACTGCACTCCAGTCTGGGCAACAGAGTGAGACTCCAACTCAAAAAAAAAAAAAAAAAGTGCTAAATCAGCATCAGGGACCTGGAAGGAAAATTCTAGAGATAAGAGTGACATGTTCTTTTAAGAACATTCTTGAGTTTAAAACATGGTCTTTCATAACTTAGTGTCAAAAAGTGATTCAGGAGCTGGGTGTACTGGCTAATGCCTATAATCCTAGCACTTTGGAAGGCTGAGGTGAGAGGATTGCTTGAACCCAAGAGTTCAAGATCAGCCTAGGCAACATAGTGAGACTGCATCTCTACAAAAATTTTTTTATAAGAACTAGCCAGGCATGGTGGCATGCACCTGTAGTTTCAGCTACTCAGGAATCTGTGGTAGAAAGATTACCTGAGTCCAGGCAGGAGGTCAAGAGCAGTGAGCTGTGATTGTGCCACTGTACTTCAGCCTAAGTAACAGAGGGAGACCTTAACTTAAAAAGAAAAAAAAAGTGATTCTGAAAAGTTGGATTCTGAATGACAAGAAGTTTTAGGAGTACTTAATTAATTTGCTTCAATTATACTTTCCTCTTCACATATATACAAACATAATATAGAACAATATCCTTGCTAAATAAGTCTTAAAAAGCTATTTTAATGAGAATGAAATAAAAATTCATGTGCTAAAAAAGCATTTTGTCATAATGTAACTGACAGCATTTTTGTCTCCATAGAGCATGAAATAATAGTGTGTCATACATTCAATGATGTCTTAGACTTAATCAAATATGTTAACTATTTTATATAAAAATCTTAAACACTTGCATCATTTCAGAGAATTATCCATAACTCCAAATATTAAAACTAGTGTACTTTCTTATTGAAAAGTAAACATATTTAAATTTAGCTCCTTCAATAAATGTTTACTGAAAATCTGTAAAAACAAATAATTATATTATATACAATAAGGAATATCAAAATATATGACATCCTTACCCTAAAAGAATTCACAGTCTAATAAATAAGTGATATTTCTAGTCTAGTGTATTACATTCACTCAAAAAGTATTAAACAAGTTCTATGAATCGGGCCCTGTCTAGGGACTGAGAATACAACAGTAAACAAAACAACCCATTCCCTACCCTCATGGAACTTATAATCTAGAAGGAAGACATTCTATCAAAAAGATAAAGAAGTAAATATATATAATGTTAGATATTGATATGGGCTAAGAAAGAAAAATAAGGAAAGCCTGGAAGAGGACCATGAAATGTTGGAGAAGGCCAAAATCTTAGGTAAGTACCTAGAAAGCCCTCATAGAGGAAACCTCAAGGAAGTAGGGGGCTAAACATAGACTTTCTGGGGGAAGAGGTCTCCAAGCAGAGGGAACAACAAAGGCCTGGAGGCAGAAGTGTGCCTGAGTGCTTGTAAAATGAAGAAGACGGTCTGACTAGAGTAGAGAAAACAAGGAAGAGAGTAGCAGGTTATGGCATCAAGGAATCGGGAGGAGCCAGGTCTCATGGAGCTTGTCTTTGCCACAAACCTGCCTGGGCTAGCCTGCTGGAGGATGAGACATGTGGAGCAGAGTGGAGTCAGCTCAGTTGACCCAGCTGAGGCCACAGATATTTGAAAAGGCCAGCCAAGATCAGCCAAGCCACCTAACAAACCCACAGCCAACAACAAGTGTATGTCTGAGCCTCATCAAGCCTGGTTCACATCATCAGAACTGCCTAACTGACCCACAGACCGTGAGCAAAAATAAAGTGTGTTACTGTATGCTCCTGAGGTTGTGTGGTTGCATATTACACAATATTATTGTGGCAATAGGTAATGATACAGATGTCCAGGTAGCAATATCAAGTAGGCAGTTGGATACATGGGTCTGAAGTTCAGGGAAGAAGTCCAAGCTGGAAGAAATGTTGAGAGCCATCAGCTTCGTAGTGGACACAGTCAGGTGCTCTACTGGGATCCCCTTAAATATCTTTTAAAAAAATTTTTGACAGCCTCACCCATGATTTTGCTCCTAAGACCCAGTGCCCGTATCTCCTCTTTGGGAATCCATCCTTGGCTTTCTGGAGCTGCTTTGCCCCCACAGCCAGCCAACAAGAAATTCCTGGAAATTTACTGCCTCCTGGGAAAACTCTTGACCAATGACAGACACAAGCCCAGGGCCGGGGAAAGGGGGTGTGTATGAAAGCCCAGCTCCCTTAGTCTCAGAAAAAGTCTGAGGCATAACTTAAGCCCCAGAGTTTCTTTATACCAAGGATGAAATTTAAACTACCCTCTACAGAGACTGCCTGAGATTATGCCTTTGCTGGGCTTTCCCTCCTCCCTGGGCTGGTAAGAGAGAGAGAAAAGGAAACAGGGGAGGAGAGAAAGCATACAAATCCTTATCTCAGGGGCTGCTGCTGGGGCACCCAACCTAAGACAAACCATGAGTCTAGATGAGCTGTAAGATATCAAGGGGCTTGATATTCATAATTATTCTCTATATTTAGCATTTGAAGAGATTTTGTTTTTTAACTGCATTACTTAATTTTTTGTTGTTGTTGCTAAGGCAATTCTGAATGTTTCCAAGTATAAAGTCAGCCCGTGCATTGCTGAATTTGTACAGAAAATATTCAAGATTCTGCTGGAATAAGATTTCCTAACCAGGCAAACATCCCGTTGATACATAAATATTGGCTTCTGGATACAGTATAAAAATGAATAGGCCAGGTATAGTGACTCATGCCTGTCATCCCAGCACTTTGGGAGGCTGAGACAGGAGGAATGCTTGAGCCCACAAATTTGAGACCAGCCTGGACAACATAGTAAGACCTCTACAGAAATATTTTTAAAGTAGCCAGGTGTGGCAACACATGTCTGTAGTCCCAGCTACTTGGGAGGCTGAGGCAGGAGGATCGCCTGAGCCCAGGAGTTGAACCTGTGGTGAACCATGGTCATGCCACTGTACTCCAGCCTGGACAATAGAGTGAAATCCTGACTCAAAAAAAAAAAAGTTGCTGACTCCAGGAAAAGTTAGAGACTTGCTCCTTTGTGTGCTTGTGTGTTCCTAGTACTTGTTAAATATTCTTCGAACATTTAGCAAATCAATCTAATAGCATGTTAATCAGTAACTTTTTTTTTTAACATGATCAACCTGTCTCCAGACTCTGAACTTCCTGGGAGCAAAGGCTGCGTCTCGCTCATTCTCCATCATGATGCTTGACTTGTGACGCTTTAAAAATGATTCTCGAATGAATGCATGAAGTTAAGGATAAGGATAAGGACTATGGTAAATGAGACCTATGAGATGAGGTTTTGGCGTTGAGCTGAGATCACTGAAGGTCTTAAGAGTCACCCGTAGAGCCGGGCTCAGTGACTCAGCCTGTAATCCCGCACCTTGGGAGGCTGAGGTGGTTGGATTGTCTGGGTCCGCGGGTTTGAGACCCGCCTGGGCAGCGAGACCTCATCTCTACAATAAATCAAAAAATCAGCCGGGCGTAGTAGCGCATGCCTGTAATTCCAGCTACTTGGAAGGCTAAGGCGGAAGGATCGCTGGAGCCCAGCAGGTCGAGGCTGCGGTGGCCGGGCGTGGTCACTGCACTCCAGTCTGGGTGACAGTGAGACGCCAACTCAAAAAAAAGAAAAGAATCACCCATAGGAGTTTGGACCTCATTGCGTGGGGCATGGAGAGTCACTGAAAGTGTCAGGACTCACGTGATTAGAGCTGTGCTTCGTGGAGGTGACTCTGGAGAGGCTGGGGGTAAGAGGCCAAGTGGGAAGTTCCATAGATCAGTGGAATCCGAAAGGCACAGGAGGGAGGGCGAAGCTAAGAGGCAGTATTAGCTGCCTCAGAACCTCAGAACTAATTTCAAGGGAGAAAATCACTCCCAAGCATTTGCCACCACGGGCTGCAGTTCACATAAACTCTCTATAATGTTTCCTAAGTATTCTCCAGAGGCATATGAGTTTTCTAGTTAGGTAATTAAGAAATAGTTATGTTCTCGAGAGAATAGCTGAATGCCCTAGATAGTTTCTCTAATTTTGATCTAGCAAATGGGTGAGATAACTACGCCATCATTTGCTTTTGGCTGATGCCCACTGGTTTCAAACTAAATAACCATTCAATCACACTGCGGCAGCATCAGTCACATCAGTGTTTCTAGAAGTTCACTATTTCAGCTCTTAGAGTCAGGTTTCCCTCCAATAACTAGAGTTTATGTTTCATTTTTATTGCTCCATCTCCCAGATGCTTTAATTACCAATATTATAGATGATGCTATGGGTTTGTTTGTTCACTAAAAGTAAATAAAACCAAAAGAAAAGGAGCATACAAAAAACTTACACTGTATTACAAATGTTATACCGGAAGTTGGAATGAGAAAATTTAAGATTCTCAAGACATATGAATGTTAATTTCTCTGTCCTGCATATTTTTAAAAAGAGGTTTCAAATCTAAGCCTAAATCCAAACTAATAATCTATAAGGTGGGTGAATGAGCATCGGCATAATTTATCTTCTAATTTTTTTAATTTCATAAACCATATTTATGAGTAACTCTTCTGCACACATCTAAACATTTGTGAGGGCCTATGATATGCCAAATTCTGTATTTTATTTCTTTATGTATCCAAAACTTTAATCTTTACAAAACTCCTATAAGATACTGTATTATTATTTCTATTTTACAGTTGAAGAGACAGGCAGGCTCAGAGTAATTCAGTGACTTGCCTAAGGCACACAGCTCGCAAGTGATGGATTCTGTTGGAAATTCAAGTCACCTTGGCTCCAAGAACCCTTCCACCATGCTGCCTCTCTCTACAATTGAACCACAGTTCTACAACTCCGGGTTGAAAAATCTTCTCTACAATAGGTGAGTACCATTAAAGCTATCTTTAATGCTGTACTGTGGTCACAGCAGAGAATATGCCTCAGTAAGTTTAGCAGTTTGAATGAGCAAAAGAAACTGATCTCTAACAGCAAATAGTATAACCACCACAAAGTATAGGCTCACTTTACAGTCATTTTCTCTTTCTGATGAGACTGTTTTCTCAGAAGATCATGGCCCTGTGTCAGATGTCACTGGACAATATTATTGTAGCAATATTTCAGGCCTCAGTGGACTGCTTTATAAGAAATCTCTCATACTTTATAAGCATTATATATATAATGATAATGATAAATACTGTACATAAGGATGACTACTTTGTTATTGTGTGGAACAATTCTTCAAAGCATTTAAAGATAATTGATTGCATATTAATATTTACAACAGCCCTAAAAGTAGTTTCAAGCTCAATATTACTGTTTATATTTTCTTTCCTGTGGTGACTAATGTCTAGAAAAATCAGGGAGTTCTAACTAGACCCTAGAATTAAATGCAGATCTCAGGTTCTAAGTCCAGTGGGCTTTGTGTACTTGAGGATGCTCATTTGTTAGTAAATCTAAGAAAGTAATAAGCATAAATACAGTCCTTAAGACTGCAGGATAGAATTAAGATCCTTATCTTTTTTTCTACTTCTGATGCTACAGAGGAAGGAAGTTATGAATTCTTGTCTTCCTAATGTGTGCTGGTGCCAGACACATAGTATAACTTGTTGTGTCATTTGAACCTAACAACAATCACATGTAGTAGGTATCATTACCTCCATTTTACAGGCAGGGAAACAACCTTGGAGGTATTTAGGAAATGCCCAAAGTCACTTGCCTAGTAGATGATAGATCCAGGGTTCAAACCCAAGTTAAGCAAAGCCCCTTTGTCCTACTCCATTTGTACCTTTCTTGTTATTATTACTATTATTTTTTTGAGTTGTAGTCTCACTCTGTCGCCCAGACTGGAGTACAGTGGCCGCTCCTGGCCACCGCAGCCTCGCCTGCTGGGCTCTGGCAATCCTTCCGCCTTAGCTTTCCAAGTAGCCGGAATTACAGGCATGCACTACCACGCCCGGCTGATTTTTTGATTTATTGTAGAGATGAGGTCTCACTGCCCGGGCGGGTCTTGAACCCGTGGGCTCAGGCAATCCACTCACCTCAGCCTCCCAAAGGCGTGGGATTATAGGCTGAGCCAGTTATTTTTTAATATATTGATATCTATCAAACAATTTTAGAAATGGGATGTGAGAAAACATATATAGTTAAGATTCACAGATAACTGCCAAGTCTTATTTTAGCATTTCTCCCAGGTCTTTGATTAGAAGATCAGAACTGGTACATAGATTGGCTGGTTTGAAATTCCCTACTACCTCCCAGCCTACTGCTGGAGGCAAAACTGCCAAAAGGTGACTGTGAGAACATATCAGGTATATGCATTTCTGTGTTATCAGGATTTGCCTTTGGTTTTATAATTGTATATGTTAAATAAGAAATGCATACTATCAGTAAGAAGTAAAGCTGGGGATTTTTGTCATGGACGTTCCGGATGAATATTTTTATCATCATAACAGACTAACATTTCTGATTTCCTTCCCCAGAGCATACCTGCATTCTGACACACATGTGTCACGAGAATGCTAAGCAGTTTTGTTCCTCTTTAAACAGGGATAGAGATGAAGCTGATGGGGGAAGGTTAGCAAGCAACTGCTGTCTTGGAAAGGAGAGCAAAAGAATCAACCCAACCTTTTATTGTCAAGTATTTTTTATCTGGGTTTATAATAAACAAAACCTGCAGCTTTTATTGTTAAAAGGTATCTCCAAGATAGCCTTAGGATATTATCTCTTTGTAGATTCCATCAAATTAGTTGCTTTAAAACTCAATAGAGGTCGGGGGCAGGGCTCAAGACTGTAATATCTGCACTTTGGGAGGCCCAGGCGAAAGGATTGCCTAAGCTCAGGGGTTCAAGACCAGCCTGGGCAACTTGGTGAGACCGTGTCTCTACAGAAAAAAAAAAAAAATTAACTGGACATGGTGGCACATGCCTGTAGTTCCAGCTAGTTGGATGGCTGAGGCAGAAGGATTGCCTGAGTCCAGGAGGTTGAGACTGTGGTGGCCGTGAGCATGCCACTGCACTCCAGCCCAGGCGATAGAGTGAGACTCTAACTAAAAATTTTTAAAAATCAATAGATTATAACAACTAGAATATGATAAAGAGCACATTAAAAAGTACATTGTCTGACATTCATGTGTTCCATTTTTTAAAACCTGCTTTTGGAAACTGTTAGGAAGCCAAGCACAGTGGCTCACCCCTGTAATCTCAGCACTTTGGAAAGTGGAGACAAGAGGATTGCCTGAGCCCAGGGGTTCGAGACCAGCATGGGCAACTTGGTGAGACCTCATCTCTACAATAAATCAAAAAATCAGCTGGGCATGGTAGTGCATACATGTAGATCCAACTACTTGGAAGGCTGAGGTAAGAGGATTGCCTGAGCCCAGCAGGTCGAGGCTGAGGTGGCCATGAGCATGCCACTGCACTCCAACCTGGGTGACAGAGTGAGATTCCTACTCAAAAAAAGAAAGAAAGAAACTGTTAGGAAACTCAGCATGGCACATTAATAAAATAGAGTAAAAGAATAGACTGCCTCTGATTTTTAAAACATTCAGCTTTATCTGTATAAAATTCATACAAATGCATATTTGCTGCTATACTCACCACCCCAATGACCCTGCCATTATGTGAGATAAGTGGATTCAGTAGCAGAAGAAAGGACAATATTGTGAAGAACTGACCCTGGAATGGTTAAGTGGGAAATCATGGACTTTGGAGTTAACAAACTTAGATTAAGATGTTTGGTTTAGCCAGGCTCGGTGGCTCAGCCTGTAATCCCAGCACTTTGGGAGGCCGAGGTGAGTGGATTGCCTGAGCCCGTGGGTTCAAGACCTGCCTGGGCAACTTGGTGAGACCTCATCTCTACAATAAATTAAAAAAATAAATTAGCTAGGCATGGTAGCGCACTCCTGTAGCTCCAGCTACTTGGAAGGCTGAGGCGGAAGGATCGCTGGAGCCCAGCAGGTAGAGGCTGCAGTGGCTGGGAGCGGCCACTGCACTCTAGTCTGAGCGACAGAGTGAGACTCCAACTCAGAAAAAAAAAAAAAGATGTTTGGTTTTACCGCTTACTAGCACATGACCTTAAATAAATTGCTTAATCTCTCTTAGCCTGAGTTTCTGAATCTATAAAACAAGAGCACTAAAGACATGCCTCAAGACATTGTTGAAAGGGTTAAATGAGATGATACACATGTAACCTAATCTGACACCAACCCAGGTGGTCCAGTCCTGGAGGAGTTAAAGAAACACAGGCACTGTACAGGCAACAAATCATGGGACAGCAATTCCGATTTTATACAAGCTTCTCAGCACTAAAGAGAACCCAATTCATGACCAACTACAATATTTCTTATTGATGCCTGTGTCTTCTACCTTCTCTTCTTGTATTCCCAGTTTCTGCAATTCCTCACTTACCAGACCACGAAAGAATATCCTTTACCTTTTCTACTTTTTTCTGTCACGCCCACTCTATTCCCTACCTACCCATTTCATCTCTTTCCTGGTCTTCATTACAAAGGCGATTTAAACTCTTTTGGAAAGTCCTTTCTCTTCAACTCCACTCTCTCAAATTTTATTTTTCTATGGTCAGTCTGCATCATAAGTATAATGAAACCATTCTGAAAGAGAAAGACCAATGGTTTGTTTTGTGGAATAAATGTTGGCATAGCATGGAGTGGAAATTACATGGTTTTCTTTGTTGCTATGGGAAGGTGATATGGTAGAAAATCTGTCACATTTCATGTTGATAATTTTCACCCCATGATATATATAAAGAAAATATCACAGAATCTGATACAAAGTAAAATCTCAATATTGTGAGTCCTTCTTCCATCATTTGTTTCTGATATCTATTGCTGCATAACAAACTATGCCAAAACTAAGTGGCTTAAAATAATAATTATTATCTCCGTGTTTCATGGTTAACTGAGCTCAGCTGGCCGGTTCTTACTTGGAGTCTCTCATGTGATTGTAGTCAGATGCCAACTGGGGCTGGAGTTATCTGAAAGCTCAACAGCAGTCTCATGCCTCAGTTTAGATGGATTGAAGACGTGAAGGCCAGCTAAATAAATCACACACACTCTCTCTCTCTCTCCATATGGCCTTCCTGTGTGGCTAGTTTGGGCTTCCTCCCAGCGTGGTGGTTTCAGGGTGGTCAGACTTCTTACACTGTGTCTGGCTTCCTCAGAGAGCATTTCATTTCTCAGGAAGAAGCTGCAAGGCTCCTTATGAAGACTCCATATGAAGTAACCTCCGAAGTTACATAGGCATCCCTTTTGCAAGTAAAAAGCAAGCCATAGGGCCCACCCAGATTCAGTGGAAGGAGACAACATCAGGACATGAAACTGGGATGCACAGTTGATTTGGGGGGGGGCCGTCTTTGGAGATCACCTGTTACATAGCGCATTCAATTCATCCAAAACCATTTTCTCCCCATTTTGGACATTTAGAAATGATTTGTTATACTTTACAGTTAATTTTGCTGAAGGATCAGTAACCTGCACCAGAATGGCAGTCTCCTACTGTAGGGCAACACAATTCAGTATGAAAACATCCAGTCCCTTCCTTCCTGGAAAAGCAGTGCAGCAGTAAAATCAAACGGACTGAGTTTGACTCTTGACTCCACCCTACACTGTCCCCTTGAGCCTGAGCTGGTCTTGTAATCTCTCTGGTTCCTCAGCTACAAAACAGGACTGATGTTACTCATAGGGCTGTTGTAAAGACAAAATCAGATAATGTATATAAAAGTGCAGATAGTGCTAGTACATAGTGTGTGCTCAATAAATACTATCATTTTTGAATGTGGATGCTTGGTTTAGTCATCAGGGAAATTTTGCCTGTAATTGCAATAAGACATTCTGGTTGGGAAACACCTTAACCTCACCTAGGGATTCTAGGCAGACACTAGTTTCAAAGTATACAGATAGGAGGGAGGTCTCTTATTGGAATAAGAAGTATGTCATTCTTTTGAGATCTTCTCTCTGAGTTCACAGTACAGAAAGAGCAACAGAGGGAGTAGAGAACTATAACAGTCAATGTTCTTTGTGTCAAGCAACAGAAATCAACTCTGGCTAACTCGAACAAAAAGGAATTCTTTTGGAAGGATATGGGGCACAGAAGAATAAAAAAGGATGGATGCAAAAAGGACCATCTCGGGCATCTCGAGAAGTTCCCAGTCGCAGGAATCACTAAATGGCCTTATCTGGACATCCCCACTAGAAAGGATGAATGATCTTGCATTTTCAAGCTTTACATCAAGTTCAAGGAGGAAATCAGCAATTAGACTAGTCATTGCCTGACCTTTGTCTCGAGAAAGGATAAACATCATAATTCAAGATCCTACTTGAATGTAATTTATTGGGAAGGGATTATTTCTGCCCAAGGAAAGTTAAAGCCTGGTGGACGGCCAAAAGCAACACACATCTGTGACCCAACTCTGGATCAGCATGCAAGTACAATAACAGCTGTGGTGAAATGAAGTGTCCTGCCTTAGGAGGCAGAATAATCAGGTAGGTGAATTGTAGCATGCTGCTGTATCACCAGATAAGGCAGATGTGGCTTGTTTTGCCCCAAGAAGCTAAGAAGCAGTTGAGCTAGAGGGGTAATGACAGTCTGAGACAACCCTTGGGAATAGTAGATTCCTTATTATCTTTTTACCCTGTTTGATCCTCCAATCGCCTACAGATGATATCCCAAACACAGAACCTAAGGTCTTTTACAAAGATCTAAGCACTTATGGAAAGGAAAGGGCTACTAGAAAATCAACTGTTAGTTTGAGTTAATTCGTTTTGTTTGCTTTCCTGTTAATCTCAATGAGGGGGCAGGAGTTGAGTAAGGAAATGGAGAAAGAAGTTAATGAGAAGTCAGGGAAGACCCAGGTGAAATGCAAACACTCAGGGCAAATGAAGGTTCAGTGCCCCTGGAGTGGAGAAGGACAATCAGAGCTGACCCTGGAATCAGCAAGGGGGAGAAATCTTTCTTCTCGTCTTCTCCTCTAAAGACATGGTTGCTCACTCCTAGGCCCAGAACTTAGGCTGTTGTTGTCACTCAGTCACATTAGGGGCTAAACAGCATTCAGTAGAAGAGGCCTCACAACTGAATCACCATTTATAACTTTGTTGCTTGGGGGAAAAAAAAATGCATCTTAGGTTGCTAAACACTGACAGAAACTTTGGAGCCCGACTTTTTCATAGATTGGGCACTGTCTATAATGCATCATTTATACTCTATGATTTTGTTGGTTAGGTTTATTTGGAGCAATCTGGCTTGGAGAGTTCCATCATCAAGCCAAGATTCATCTCACACGCTTAATTTGGTTAAGCCCTTAATGATGCCCATTGGCTTTTATCATGTCTGTCTCTGTCTTTATTTAGTCTGACTGAATTACTAACTGACTGGCTGGAATCCTGTGCCTCTGCAGGGTACAGATAAACAAGGATTTAATCAGGGCTCATAAACAAACCCAAGGATATCTTGCACTCTCTTGAGGGACAATGAGAGACTTGGGTAGCTTCTCAGAGATACTCCTATCAGAGAGTTGTCTGCCAGTCAAGGGCACCTTAGTAACTAGAAGCTAAGGGGCTAAGAGAGGAGTCAGATTACCCAGGTCAGGAAACTGCAGGTGGGAGGGGGCGTGAGGACATAACCTCAGGGCTTTCTGCAAAGGGTATCACATGCCCGGCCAAGTAAAACATCTTTCTGTTTTCCCCAGTCTGTCCTCTCTCCTTGCTGTACCATGAGAACCTAAAACAAGAGGAAAGAATAGCAAAAGTAAAAGCCCAACCCAGTCCTCCTCCATGGAGGGTCCAATGAGTGGAGGCCAGACCTGAGCCTCCAGAGGCAAGGAGACCAGGATGGAGCTTTAAGCTGGATTGGACTTGGTGTGTGCATGTTTTACATGCATGTGTGTGATTTCAAGAAACAATGCTCATGGCAACTTTACAATGTAAAAAAGAAAAGAAAAGAAAAAAACGAACCTGCCTGTCTCCTTCAGTTACTTTTTTTTTGAAAGCAGGATTTATTAGGAGGACAGAGAAGCTCCCACAGTGGGAGGGGACCTGAGGGGGTTGCCCTTCTTCAGTTACTTTATCTTATTGCTATATCTTAATTTAGCAAAATCATAAAAAGAGAGAATATAGCCTTTGATAGTATTTTGATCTTGAATGATCTTTATGGCTAATTATGAGGTTAAGAACTGTCAGAAAACCAAAACAACTATTGAAAATTCAACCCCAAATTACTCCAGCTTTGCAGATGGAGAGTTTTTAAATGTCTAATTTATGGTATTAATTTTTCCTATACCTTACTTTTCCTTATTGGCAAGCAATGTAGATTTTGAAAATAAAAATGAAGAGTTCCTTTTGGCAGCTGGTGTCTATGCACCCAATGTGCAGCAGCAATAGTCTCATCTGTGAAATGAGAGGATTAATTCATCTCTACATAGCATTCTGCCCTGAACTCTATGAAACGTAATACTGCTAAGAAGGATGGCAGTTTCCCAAATGCCAACCTCCAGGCTGAGAGAGCAAATGTACCATGGGGTCACCATCTGGTATTGTAGTGACTTAGTTGAGTGTGTATGTTGTTTAATGATGAATTAGTTACTAATAGTGAAGTTCTCTGGAGTCATTTTTTCTAGTCAAATGAACACATAGCTAAAGTTCACAACTAAGAACCATGCCCTTGATTTTCCATCTGGAAACGAATAGCTGAATTTTACTGCTGGGCAAAATAGAAGACATAGAACTAAAATATCACTAGGTAGCAATAAAATCAGTTTTTAAAAAATCTACACCCCCATGACCCCATTAAGTTTAAATTATAAGACCTACTGAATGCCCTGGCAGGGAGTTTTATTCCAACTCACTTCTTCCTGCTTCTTTAAATAATGTGTTGTGTGAACACATGCGTATGTATGTATTTCAATTTTGTGAAAAATGAACACAGGACTTTGACATGCTATTTTAAGTTGCTGGAACTTAGGGTTTCATTTCAACAGGAAATATTTAGTATCAACTGTTGTAGTTT
This sequence comes from Carlito syrichta, assembly GCF_000164805.1. Classification (NCBI taxonomy): domain Eukaryota; kingdom Metazoa; phylum Chordata; class Mammalia; order Primates; family Tarsiidae; genus Carlito; species Carlito syrichta. The sequence continues at coordinate 237,217 of NW_007251432.1, read as the reverse complement.
TGCCTTTACACTAAAAGTTGATAAGGCACATTCTATTGTGTTTGTTGGCGGGAAGCCTATATTTAATATTTGTTAGCTGGGCTCGGTGGCTCAGCCTGTAATCCCGCGCCTTGGGAGGCTAAGGTGAGTGGATTGCCTGAGCCCGTGGGTTCGAGACCCACCTGGGCAACTTGGCGAGACCTCATCTCTACAATAAATTAAAAAATTAGCCGGGTGTGGTAGCGTGTGCCTGTAGTTCCAGCTACTTGGAAGGTTGAGGTGGAAGGATCGCCGGAGCCCAACAGGTTGAGGCTGTGTTGGCCGGGAGTGGGCACTGCACTCCAGTCTGGGTGACAGAGTGAGACTCCGACTCAAAAAAAAAAAAATTTTTGTTTTATTTTCAAAAATATTTTTGAAAAAATTTTGCATAAGGTCAAATTTCCAAAGGATAACTGACCAATTTTCAGAAAAAAAAAAAAAAAAGTAAAGGGTAAGTGGATTAATTCTGGTTGGGACAAGCAGTGATGTATCTAGATGTGGCCCCTGCAGTGCCGACATGAAGGCAAAGCAGGAGTAGAGTAAGGGGGAAATGACTGGCATTTACTGTCAGTGGATTTCTGATACCTGAAACCACAGCAGACAGTAATCCTCACTTCTATTCCCATTTCAGCCCCTAGCTATTTTTAGGGCAAAGAACTTGAGACTTTACATCAGAGAGTAAATTTAGTGATGGATGTGAAATGGGGAATTAATGGAAACTCTCTTCCCTCTCAAAACACATCATCAGGTTTAGGTAAAATGCACTTCCCTCAGATGTGAAAAGAACATAAAGAAATGACAGTGAAAAGGGAAGAGGGGACCAGCTTGAAGGCTGGATCTGATCCTTGGTTGAATTCTATTTGGCCTGCAGGACAAGCTCCCAGATCTGATTTGATTTAGAGCTGCAATCATGAAAATGCAATCAAGTATTACAAAAAGTTAGTGGTGAGATTCTATATTAAAAGATGAAGGCAGGATGGTTTATGATTCCTTAAGAATAGACAAAGCATTTTGAAAAGAGAAAACAGCTCAACCCATGTTTCCCAGACTGTATGTGTCCTCCTGGAGTATGAGCAAAGGAGCCTGGGGACACAGGAGGCGTTTCTGACTTACCACTCCCCATAGCTAAACTCCAAGATGCCAGTATATCCTACTTTACCTGACAGATAGGCAATGCTTAGTCCTCTGAGTTTGAGGAAGCAAGCCTGGTAAGAATTTGGGGTGGCCAACTATCTGTGACTAAAGAAGAAGCAGAGCATTCAGGCATGACCAACAAGGTGGACAGATTCCTCTTCTTCACATTCAGAGTCAAGGCTCAGCCCTCACTCACCCATGTCTCTGATTCACAGTCTGTCTTGGAAACCTCTTGCTCCCACGATGGGGAGTCTCCCTCCTACCTCGCCCTCAGTCTCCATAGTGGGTTTCGGGTCAAGGCCCATGTGACCCTCTCCCAACTCCCTTTCAGAAGGACATGGCCCACTCCTGCATAGCTCTGTCTTCTCTCTCCCCCTCTTCAGGGTATTGGCAGATTGTGAGGGGGGTGGCATCTTGGATAGCCAACTAAAGACTTGAGAGTATGCACTGGCTCAGCTCCCTCCTGGGAGAGCTGTGACTTTCACATAGCCAGGTGATATTTGCCAGGAGCTGGCCCTAGGAGCGTGGGCCAGGTGCTCAACACTCACCAAACTCGTCACATGCACCTGCCAAAAGTCTGTGCTGACATTCCTGGATTTAAAGTTCTGAGGTGGACCCCAACAACAGACCCGACCCCCTTTGAGGGCTCTTTCTTCCAAAGCAAAGGCAAGGGGAGTCCTGTCATCTGGTAGTCACAGCCGTATTTAAAACATGAATCACCCTGTGGATATTGCCTCATCTCAGGATCAGGAGCTCTTTACAGGTTCATATATGCTTTATGATACTTTATTTCCTCGTGTGCAAAATGGGGAAAACATATGTGTAAAGTGCTTAGAATCCTGTCTGGCATAATTGAACTTTTAGCAAATAATAGCTATTATTGCCATTATAATAATTAATACATTACTAAGTAATATTAATACATTACTATGTCAGCATCTAGTAGAATACCCAGCATAGGTATTCTACTAGACAATGGTTTGTTGAGTTGAAGACTTCGCAGAAAACCATGAGGAGACAAGGCTTGCTGAATAGAGGTAGGATCTTTAGGGGTTAATGAGAGCTCAGTAGATGGGGGCATGTGACTATATTCTCCCCTGTCCCACTCCCCGTTGTAATCTGCTTAAAGACACAGTGTTTCCTCTTCACCGCAGCCTTCAGGGGGGTGGGAAAAGGATGGGGGTCCCTGCTTTTGGACACTGTTTATCCTTTGACATTTCCACTATTTTAAAAAGTTGAGGTTTTATGAAAAGTCCCTCACTACCCAGCTAACTCCTCCTCAATGCCATGTTTTCTCCCTAGGTAACACCAGGTGATAAGTGGTAGATTAGGATTGCATGAGCACAGTTATCAGACTCACTTGCAGAACAGAATTCTGCTAATAGAGGAATAGACCATCTAATATATATATTCCACCTCCGTTTCTGTGTATAAACAGAGACAATACCCTCAAAGCAGAAGAACCCAATATTTCTGCACATAAGAATGACTTTACTTCCCCTACCCTTGCTGAGATTCTCAGATCATAAAAGCACTGTATGAAAACTTACCATCTACTGTATATAAACCTCTGAACTGAAGCAATGCAAGTGGAAACACTACCAGATAACACACTGAATACATTGTCTCTAATTTAGCTATTATAGGTTTATTTCCCACTTTACAAGGTCTAAGAAACAGCCTCTTGTCATCTCCTGCTCAGGAGGAAAAAAACCAAAAGCAATTATTGTGTATGCTTATATGGTTTGACCCTACAACCCTGGACACAATAGACTGGGCCAGGGACTTGTGCTTGATGTGCAGGCAGACATGCATAGCATGAACTTGTTGGCACAAGGACTTTGCTTATGTGAGGCATTCTCTGCTAAAAGAAGGAGTGGGAAAAGCATTCAGAGCCTTCTGGTCACACAGGAAGGGGCACAGTCGGTAGTAGTGGCAGAAGCCAAGAGACTTGGAAAGAATTATTCAGCTGAAGCCATGAGGCAGCAGATGTTACATGGGAAAGGAGAGAATAGAAAAAGCAAAAAGTAGTCTACAGCCATATCACCCTGAACACTCCTGATCTCATCAGAAAAAGTATAAAGTAGAAGCAGGGCGAGTCAGAGACAGAAAGATAAATGGGACTGGAGGAGTCACCGGGAGAGGAAAAAATGAACACTTTTTCTGAAATGACAGCTATTAGAGCAGCTATCAGGGCACCGGAGCATTTGCTGTTTTCCGAATGGTGTAGGGAAGAAGAAATATCTTTCCTTTCCATCTTAGGTTCATGGCTGAGACCCCTATAACAAAAGACAGATGAGTGAGAGAAAAGCATACAAATCTATTTCATATAAGTTTTATGTGACATGCGAGCCTTCACAAGGAAAGGAAGACCCCAAGAAACAGGTCATCTTGTGTTTTTTTAATGCTTAGGTTTGATGAAAGAGGACAGTCATGGAGAAATAAGCTAAGAAGACAAGGGTCCAATCTAATGGTAATAACCTGTGAGAAACTTAGCAAGGTCTGTTTGTTCAGATTCTTCTTGGCGTCTTTGGCCCCTTTCCTCCGAATATAAGAAAGACACCTCTCATATGAAGGTCTTATGACCTGCTACAGGGGGAAATCAGAAAATCCTCCCTAGGTTTTATGACGTGCTTCAGGGCACAAAAATAGAGGATGGGGTGGGAGAGAGGTCAGAGAGAACTTCCTGCTTCTGTGGCTTTCTCAAATGCCCGGGTGCCATATTTTGGAGTAGCATGTCCTGAACCCCGTCAATGGCAACAAGAGTCTTCCAGTTCCAGGAGGCCTGGCTAAGTCTCTAAGCACAGTCGTTTCTGAGATTTCCTCCCTTTGCTGGGCAGGTGTCCTTACAAAAAGCCACATCCCCTGGAGTGGTCCAAGCACACTCCTATCCTGGCAGCCTGACAGAGCTATTGTCGCTTCCTATCCAATGCCTGACTTAGCTTTTTTCTTTCCTCCACCTCATGCTATTGCCTTCCAAGTCAGCCAGCAGAACGTGCTGTGTGGAGGCTGCAAGGGGCTCGGGCCGATGGTTCACGGCACCGAATATTACAAGTGAAGTGACAGGGCTGGTGTCCATTTGAATGAGCTGGGGAAAGTGAGGACAAATTACAGCCTTGACTCCCAAAGTCGGGGATAGGCATGTGAGTTCCCAGGTCATCATTGCTGTTCTAGCAAGAGCTTCTGCTGCCTTCCCTTGCAGGGCAGCTGGAGTCTGTATGCCAAGCTAAGCTGTTCCCAGCTCTGACTGCACATGAGAATCACCTGGGAAGCTTCTACACTGTACAGATGTGGAAGCGCTGCCATGGATCAGTTAAATCAGACGCTCGGGGGGGTTGAGGTCAGGCATTGGTCTTTTTTTTTTTTTTAATGTTCCCCATGTGATTTGAAGTGCAGCCAGTCTTGAGAACCATCAACAACTGCAATTATCATTATAAATCATTTTAATTAATAATTGACAATTATTGGGGTTCCCCTGCCCCCCATGCACTGAACTGATGGTTAACTATAGGTAATAACAGTCTCCATCATTTTTTGCGACTAATTCTTATTGAAGAGTTTCAGTTTGTTATTAAGTTCTCCCACTCAAAGATATTTCTGTGCTACAATGGCTCAGAAGATACAATTTCTGAGAGATACTCTCCCTAGAGAAACCATTTATTTGTAAGAGTACAGGATGTGGTCTCCTTTACTCATGTAGAGTCCCTACACTTTGATGAATGGAGTCACTTGGTTGTTTATGAATATTTTATAGATCCTATGGATCCAAACAAAGATTAACAAGGAAAAAAAAAAAGAGATTTTTTTTCCCCATAATGCATAGTGTAGTACCTTCTTTTATTATCTGAGCAAAAAGACAAGGTTAGGTGCCTGGTTGTTTTATTATAGTAGGATAAAATTTCAGAACACAAATGGATGCAGCTGAGATGTCTTTTATTGTTCTTTCAGTTTAGCTCATGTAAAATACTATTCCCAACTTAACTGACGCAGATGTCACTCCAGACGGTGTTGCCTTTGTGGCCCATTAGCTTCTATCTTCAGACCTTGATGCTCTCATCCTACCTGCTTGTTCTTCAACTGTGCACTAAAATCTTTGCTTCCATGGATTAGAATTCCCCTCCTCCACGTCCCTGGCTTCTGTTTCTGCTTTCCTTTTCAAAATGCCATGCTGATGCCACCTTTCCAGCTTTATTTAGCTTATCTTATTCTTAGAAATACTCATTGCTTTGCAAGAAGCCTTTACTGCTTTTACATAGATTCATCTGACATCTATAGACTCTTAAAGATGAAAGATATCCAAAATATTTGCAAGTTGGCTTTAAAAAAAAAAAAGTTAACAATATACTGTAACTCAAATGATCATAGTACCTTTCCAGTTACTCTAAAAGACCTTTTACAATAAAATGGTATGAGATTTTCTGAGTTCTACAGTCTCTTCTTCAATAGTACCTTCCTTTTTGGTTCTAATTCCACCAAATCCTCATTTATCATTATATCTATAATAGGAAGCTATTGACACAGGAAACCCCCCCCACCTTTCCTAAGCAAGTATCATAGAAAAGTGTTTGTCACATGTTATAAAAATAAATCACCTGGGGATCTTGATAAAATTCAGATTCAGATGCAGAAGGTCTGGGAGGGGCCTGAGGTTCTGCATCTACAAGAAACTCCCAGGTGCTGCTGTGGCTGCTGGTTGGGGAAGCACTATCCTAGGAACTTCTTAGCAGCTTTGGAACTCACCCCAAACCTTATGTCACCAAAGCACTCCCTGCGCTCAGTCAACGTGCTCTCAAATCAAAACTCAACCAACTCCTGAATTAAGATGAGGCTAATAGCCTCCATGTTAATGTTAGTTCTCTAGCTGAACTTAAAAGCTTGTTTTTTTCATTTTGCCAATCAATCTTTCTAGTTTCTGGCTTACTGTTACTTATGCCAACGCAACATGCCATGTTCTTCAACTCTGGACCCTTTATCATTCTTTTTGAACAATTATGTAACAGTTGTCATTTTCTCTCTAATTTCATTTTTTAACATTTACTTTTGTTTCTATACAATAGATTGTCTTTTGTCAGCACTTTTAAAATGTTCACTGTTTTTGAATTCAATAGACATGACCAGATTAAGAATATTCCTGGCTGGGTGCTTTGGCTTAAGCCTGTAATCCTAGCACTTTGGGAGGCCGAGATGAGGGGATTGCCTAAGCCCACAGGTTCGAGAACAGCCTAGGCAACTTGGTGAGACCTCATCTTTACAATAAATCAAAAAATTAGCTGGGTGTGGTAGTACGTGCCTGTAGTTCTGGCTACTTGAAAGGCTGAGGTGGAAGGATCACCTGAGCCCAGCAGGTTGGTTCTGGGGTGTCCGTGAGCATGCCACTGCCCTCCAGTCTGGGTGATGGAGTAAGACTACACTAAAAAAAAAAAAAGGGTTCCTAAAGGACCTCGAAATGAGGCACAAACATCCCATAGACTAATAAACAATGCATTGGCCAAGACAAATGATTGGACACAACCAGTAAAGCTATTTTTTAGAGACTGGCAGAGGCTTTTTGCATGGATTCAGTGCTCTGTTGGAATCCATGAGATTTAGTAAATTAAAAGCTTATGAGTAGAGTTTATGTAATTAAATAAAAGAAAAAAGATTTAGTATTTCCCAGTTGCCAGTGGTTTTCAAATCTAGTAGATCCTAAGGAACCTGTCTATAGATTTGATCACTTGATCCCTTACTATGTACCAGGTACTATTTCTGAGAGGTAGAAGTATCAATAAATAAAACCCCCCTTAATGCTTGTCTGAACCAACTGAGAAATAAGACAAAAGAGTTAGCATAAAGAATCCAAAACACTTTTTATGTCTGTTAAGACTGATGAAGCACATAGCTTAAATTCATGGGCAAGCAGAACTCCTAAAACTGAACCTCAGATTAAGGCTTGCCCACCCAGTCACAAAAAGCATCGGGCCACCCATCAGCCTGTCCTTATGCAGCAGAATGAATGCTCCTTGCTGGCAGTTTGCACCCAAGAAAAAGAAAAGAGGATGAGACCAAGTTCTTTATTTCACAGCTCACTAATCATCATAGTCACCTCTTGGGAGTATTATACTAGTGGAGGAACTTCCTCCACATGGAGGAAGACATCAAGAGTGAGGAGGAGGTGTTTTCCCTAACCATAAGCCAAGTACTTTGTCTTCTTTAATTTCTACAACAAACAATATTTACTGAGTGTTTGTTATGTACCATTCACTGTTTTAGGAGCTGGAGATATAGAGCTTAATAAGAAAAGAGGCAGTTTAGGGCTTGTACTTGTACAGCCACCTCACTTACCTCATTCAATTCCAACCCTATCAGAGCCTCACCTTATTTAAAAATTTGACATTTTCCTCATCACAGATTTTTTTCACTAATTTTGAATTTTTAAAAATACTGTATTAAATTATTACTTATTTGATTACTAAGCTTTTTGACTCTCCCTTAAATATTGTACCTGAGGTGAATGCCTTATTTGCCTCACCCTAATCTCAGCCCTGGTTTTCAAATAAACGTGTAAACAAATCAATTAATAAATGACTTTATTAATTAAATAATTATTAAGTAAATTTTCTGGCATGTACTAAGTTGAGAAAACAAAGTGTGTGACAGAAAGTAATTGGATGGGTAACTTGAGTGGTCAGGAAAGACCTATCTAATAGAACGCTATTTAAGCTGAGAACTGAATGTCCTGAAGGAGCCAGCCAAGGAGCAGTTTAGAGAAAACTTGTGAAAATGCCTCAAGGTGGAAATAAACCTGGAGTTTTCAAAGAACACAGAAAAGACTACTATGGTTTGAGTGTCAAGGACACAATAGGTGTCTAGTAATCTATTTGGATAGAGTGTCAGAAAAGGTTTAAATTTTAGGGCCTTCTAAGCCATGGTAAAGAGTTTGAATTTTACTCCATGTGCACAGGAAGCAGTTGGAGGATTTTGAGCAGGGGAGTAACATGATCTGATTGATCTTTTAAATGATTCTCTCTAGCTACTGTGTCAAGGATGGATTATAGGGGTGTGGATGGCAAAAGAGTGGAATCAGGGTGAACCATCAGTGTTCCTAGTGAAAGCTGATGGTATGATGGTGATTACAGTGACGATGGAGAAAGGGGAGCAAGTTCCAGAAATACTTTAGAAATAGAGTTAATTGGACTTGGGTAAATATGGAAGATGAGGAAAAGAGAGAAACTAGAAATGATTTCAAGTGCCTTAACTTGAGCAACTTGGTGGATGGTGGTGCCATTTACTAAAATGAAAAAGACAGGATGAGCAGGTTAAGAGGTGAGTATGCGATGAAATGTTCAATTTTGTGTACGCTGGCTTGAAATGCCTTTCGAATACATATCTAGTGGGCAATTGGTGTAACTTGAAGGAGTGGTAGGAAGGACAGGGCTGAAGATGGAGATTTGGGGGTCATCGGTGCCTTGATAGAACTTGCAGCGTGGTAACAGAATCATCTAGGAAGAGAGTACATCTGCAGACGAGAGGAAGACTGGGGATGTAGCTTTGGGAGCAGTGGTTGAAATAGAGAAGGAGTGGAAGGGAAGGGAGGAAGTATGGAGTGCTTGAAGGCAAGAGAAGAAATACTTAAGGATGGGATGAGAAACTGCATTGAGAGCCCTGAGAGGCAGAGAAAAAAATGGGCAACAGGGAGGTCACTGGTGACTGGAAAAGGCGATCGCCTTTGGTGTGTAGGGCACAAAAGCCTGAGGGGTCAGGTTAAAGAGAGCAGGAGGTACGAATGTCGAGACAGCTGATTATTATTGCCATTTTATAAGTGAAGAAACCGAGGCTCAAAATATTTCACTATCTCATCCAAGGTTAAAGCCAGTGGAGTCAGGTCCCGGACCCAGAGTCCGTGAAAAAGACTTGTTACAGGGAAGTGCATGCATCCTTGCAAGAGATTTACTAAAATCTCTTCCAAACCGTAAAAAAAACAACGCTTCACTCAAAGCGACTTAAATCATCCTTCCACAACGCGACTGCCATTTTAAAGAGAAATAAATAAATAAATAAATAAATAAAAACGAGACGAGCCGGCTCGAGATTGAGA
>NW_007251432.1:219448-227561 GCF_000164805.1 Carlito syrichta | reverse complement strand
GGGCCCGGGGCCGGGCGGAGGAATCAGGCCGCCGCCGGGATTCCCCTTCCTCCCTCGCTCCCTCCCTCCCTGCCCCGCACCTCCCAGCTCCACCCCGCCGTGGAAAGTAACGAACTTCCCGGCGTCCGGCGGCGCGAAGTAACTTCGGTCCTCCCGGGCTGGCTCTGACTCGCACCCCCGGTCGGGACGCGGCGGAGGGCGCTGGGGACGCGCCGGACCCCCCAGTTCCCGTCCAGGCGGCACCGGCCGAGCCTGGGAGGGGAGTCATGTGAGAGGGGAGCGCGCCGGCCGCTTCCGCCCCCGCCGGATCGTGGCCCTGCGTCCCCCGTCGCTCGCCCCCCGTCCCCTCCAGCGCCCCGGAGACCCCTGCCCGCCGCCCCTCGCAGGCCCTGCCTCAGCTCCCACGCGCGGCTCGCCCGCCTCACCCTCGGCCGCCTCTTCCCTTCGGCGTCCTCAACTCCTTTGCCCTGGGTTTAACGCCTGTAGCAAGAGTGAACGACAGAACTGCTGCAGTGCTCTTAGTAGTTGGCGGTGAAGAGCAAGTCCGAGCAGTTCCCGAACTTTGCTTAGCATCGCCTGGGAAGCCCTCAGAGTCCCGACGCCCGGGCCACTCCCCGTAACAATTAAACCAGAAAGTCTGGAGGCGGAGTTTTAAAGATCCCCAAGTGCTGCAGAGTCTAGGAAGTACAGGCCTGGGCTCCGGCGCCGAGACCGCCTAGGCACTAGTCTTGGCTCCACAACTCGACATTTCTGTTACCTAGAAATGTGGACTTTGGTCTAGGCTGTGGACTGCTTGAGTCCAAACCATCCTGGGAAATATGAGTAACCTTAAAAGTTTAGGGTTTAATTAGGGAGACGGGCCAAGGGGGATCTGGTTAGAACCCCTTGGAAGCTGACCTTTCGTTAAAGACGTGCCGTTTAAAGAATGCCATAATCTGGGGCCAGTTTGAAATTAGGCATCTTGAGTATTTCTGCAAGTGACTCGAACTGTCTTGCCTCATTTTACTGTTTCATGACCCTAAAATGGGGGATAATGTGGTACTTATTATTGCGAGGATTAATGAATTAACATGTGAAACAAGTAAGCATTATGTCACTATTGTTATTACTTAGTGCCTATTTCATTTTGATTTTTTCATTACTTTAGAAAGGGTGCACCTTTAAAGAAGATCTTTCTTTTACATTTAGCTTACAAATATTTTTGTAGAATACTCAGAATGTGAGAGCATCCCAATCATACTTATGTTTTAAATTTCTAGTGGGAAAGATGTTAGCCAAAATTTTATCTTACGGGACAAAAATGTATATACTGTTTGCTGTTGGGCGCCTAAGGGCAGCACACTGTCAAATGCTTGAGCACTTACCACATGTAAAGCATTTTTGTTAGTTTTAGTTTGGTGTCCTCAAGAATGTTAACTATGGAAGTGATAGGAGTCATTTATTGAGCGTGCTTGCATGCTTGCATTTTTTTTTCTGGAAAATTAGAAAATGTAACTTCTTTTGAGAGTGTAAATTGTTGTAAAACTCGTGCTGTGATGCTGAAATGATCCACTTGCAGCATGAGAATGGCCATAGATAAACTCCTCTGCGTACATTCCTGTTGTTGTTTTAAGGAATTCCTTGATGGCATAACAGTTCATCTTCTGGTAGTTAGGATAACACTGTAGGTCATATGGTTGTCTCAGGACCATTCATGTTCCTAAACTTTGCTTAAGAAGGTATCTTACCTAGAAATGTGAACTCAGGTATCTTACCTAGAAATGTGAACTGTGGACTGCTTGGGCCCAAACCATCCTGGGAGATATGAGTAACCCTAAAAATTTAGGGTTTAGGGAGAAGGGCAAAGGGGGATCTGGTTAGAACCCCTTGGAAACTGACTTTTCTTTAAATGCCATAGTCTGGGGCCAGTTTGGAATTAGACATCTTGAGAAGGCTTTATTCCATTTACGTTTTTTGTTGGCTTCCTCCTTGCACACGTTACATTCAACTGACAGACCACTGGACTGTCAGTGTGTGCCATTAGCCTATCACCTGACAGAGAAATAACTCATCTCCAAGTGATATCAGTCTTTCAGTTGACGAGCACCTCCAATTTCTGATGTTCACTTTCTTTAGGTCCCCAAATTCCTATACAATTCTTACTAGAAAAAATCCACTTAATCTCTTTTATTAAACTCTTCCATATTCAGTAGCTCGAGATCAGTATATTTTACATAACTGAATATATTTGCTTTGATGATGAAATTAAACACAGCACACATGTGTTTATTGCATGTAGGTAATGTGAAAGTGACATGAGCTGGCTGCTGTGGTGCATGCTAGTAGTCCCTGCTACTTGGGAGGCTGAGGTGGAGGATTGCTTGAGCCCAGAAGTTCCATACCAACAGTCTGGGAAACACAGCAAGACTCCATTTCTTAAAAAAAAAAAAAAAAAAAGATGAAATAGATATGGCCCTGGTTACCCAAAACTATCACATTGGATCTGGTGTTTCTGTAGAACACTTGGTGGCAGAGCATGTGTTTAGAAGCCAGAGCAGCTGCCTTCTAAATTGACTTTAAATGCTAGGTATTCAGGCTGCCTCAGAGACTCAGTGGAAGGCCTCATGCATTTCTGGGCTCCTTCATTGTGGCCAGTATTGCTCCTGCTGTCCACAGAGCAGCATCCCTTCTCAGAGCTTCTCTGAGCTCATTTTGTTTCTGAAAATTCATATAGCAAGCTTAACTCTAGGCAAATTTACTTTTTTTTTTTTTTTTTCAGTAAAGTAGTAGTATTCCTTATCGGTCTCATAAGAGAACGTCACATTAGTAGTTAAAGCATGTCTAGTGAACACAGTGAATTTCAACATTCCTTTTAAACAGAAAAAGTGCAACTTAAACAATCATGATTCTTTGAGAGTGGTAGAGATTATCGGTGGTTTGTTAGGGGAGGGAACTCTAGGTTGTCCATGGACTTGTGGTCTTTAAATAATTTCTTTTATTCATAGCACAATTATGTCAGCATTGAGAAAAACTAGTAATTATATCATGTTCTTTCTGCCTTAATTGGGTGGCAGGTGAACCCAAAAGCCACAGTTCGGGTCTCATTCAGAGATCTTTTCCCCTCACTTAAGACTCACTTGAGTCTCAATTTGATTAAACTCGGAATTCTTGGAGCCTTTGGAGAGTTCGCATAGAACATCCATTTTTTAAGGGATTGACTTGAGCTTTGAGGGAAACTTTTGGACATACTGAAGCACATACTTGAAAGTCTAAAGGTTTGAGGTATTTAGGCATGCAAAACCTTTCAGGGAACTGAAAATCAGATTTACTGAAGGTTTACAGCCGCTTGTCACAGGCTGGTGTTTCCTGTTTGTAATGCTCCAGGTTCCAGGATTTAAAAAATCCTGTTGTTACAGCTAGACAGTGGCTCTAAGAAGCACTCATTAAGAACCCCACTGCCCCCTGACCTCCATCTCTGCCCAGGGTCCTCATTCTCTCTCCTTCCCTCCCATAGTATCAAAACCCACAAAAGGAGAGATCCCGCAATTTCATTCACAGTGTAGTCAAATAGTAAAGTTTTGCCTGAAATGTTGACTTTTCTGGAATTACTTTAATAAGGAGAATAGAATCTCAATATTCAACTTGATTTAATAGTTATTTACTGAGTTCCCGTTAAGTGCCAGGAACTAGGCCAGGCACTCACAGTGTCCTTTTTCATAGAAACTCAAAAGAGACCCGAGAGGCCACGTACTCAATTTTGCCTAGTCTTTACTAAGCAGTGTCTGTATGTTGAGCTAGATCCTGGGGCTACAGAGTTGACTGTAAACAGTCTCTGCCCTACGGATGCCCTAGACTGGTAGTAACGTAAAGTAAAGCAGAGTGAACTGAATGGTAAAGGTACAAATGGTGTGATGCGTGAGCTCAGAGAAGAGTCATTGATTGATTCAGATGCTTTTACAGCAGGCTTCAAAGAAGGGGCTTCTAAAACTGAGCCTTGAAGAATGAGGAGAAGCTGTGATAGATTTGGGTAAGCACATTTCAGAGATAGAGGCAGTTCTGGGAGATGAAGCTACAATGGAAGTTTAGTGCCTGATAATAGAGAATTTCCAATACTTTGCTTAGTTAATTTATCAAATATTTATTGAGTGCTTATTCTGTGGCAGGCACTATTTTAGGTGCTGGGGATATAGCAGAGAAAAACCAGATAGCAAATAAAATCTTGCTTTCATTCTAGTGGCAGGCGGCAGAATATCTAGGAGGCCATAAGATCTATGCTAAAAAGCAGTTTAGGGGGAGGGAGCCTACCTGTATTTCTGGAAAAATATTTCTGTATTTCTGGAAGAATAACTTGGGAGGCAAGGCCATGGGACGATTAGGGTGGGGAACAGGGAGATTATTTAGAAGGTTGTAATTAAAAGGCCAGTGAGAGATGGTAAGGTAGTGCTAATAGACGTTTAAAGGAGGGAATGGATGTGACAGGAAGTGGACAAATTTGTCAAAAGTGAGATGAAAAAGGCAGAAAATGAGTGTTAATTTGAGGATATTTTAGAAAAATGATGTCATATGCCAACATAAAAGGATTTAAGAACAGTTTTGAAAGAAAAGTGGTTGACAGTAAATTTGTTGTGAGGTAGCTTGACATTTGAGAAGCAGTTGGAAACTTAAAATGCACTCAGGAGAGAGGTGAGAAATTGAAACTGTGTACTTGGGGTTCATTAGGATAAAGACAGTCTGAATTCTTCTCTCTTTCCTGAGTCTGTGCAGCTTGTGTGTGAATTTAATAGGCTTTGGACCTTAGGGGTCTCATCAGATATTGTAGTACTCAATGCATCATTCTGTTTATTTACTTATTTTTATACTTTTTGTCTAAGAAGTTTTGCTAATCACCTTTTTTTTTTTAGTAAGATGCCTCTATTTTAGTATTTTCTACAAAGCTTGAAGACATAAATGTGCTGGTGTCAAATTAAGGTTAAGTCTTTGGATCCATCTAAAAATAAAATTATTGAGCTGTTATGACAAATTTGAGGTTTAGTGTGTTGAACTTGAAGTTGTCATTAGTAGAAAAAAATTGTTAGATGGCTCTCTGAAGTCTGTATGTTAATATACTCTTAGCAGCACATAATGCTTGCTGGGTGTGTATGACATTAGAGACTGAGAATGGGGCTGGGTAAGACTTTTATAGGAACTGGTGCATGAGGAACCACTCCTTTTTTCACCTTGGCCCAGTAACATAGTACATAGTTCTCAACTTTCTTGATGTGATCATTCTTATTATACCTTTCATTTGAATTAGCTCTATAGTTTCCAGAATGCCACCATGTTATATGTGGAATTTTATTGAATTCTTGTGGCAAATCTTTATGGTTGAGTATAATACTACCATTTTACGTTTGAGGAGATGAACATTTCCCCCAGGTCAGTATTTCTTTCCTAGCATGTCATGATATTGTGGGGCGTGAAGTAGACTTTATGAATGGGTTGTTTCCAGTACAGGACTTGAGTTATCCCTAAGTAAAAATAGTAGACTACTTTTAGTTGAATTCTGGGTTTTGAGGATGTATTTTAGTAAGGGCCTTTTTGCTTTTTTGTTACTTTGTTAAATATATCTGACCTTTTATTTTATTTTATTTTATTTTATTTATTTATTTATTTTTTTGAGTTGGAGTCTCACTCTGTCACCCAGACTGGAGTGCAGTGGCCGCTCCCGGCCACCGCAGCCTTGACCCGCTGGGCTCTGGTGATCCTTCCGCCTAATGGTCGTGGTAGCTCTTCATCTTTGTCTCTTCTGAACTTTCTTGGCTGTTGCTAACTTCTCTCTAGCTACTTTGTGTTTTCTCCAACAATTTCTAGCCTGAATTTTGGCACATTGCAGATTTATGTGGAGAAAGTGTGGTGAGAAAAGATGAATATATAAAAGACTACTGTTTTGATTTTAAAATGTTTTACAATGTTTCAAGCATATATAAAAAGAGAATAACTCAGTGAACTCCATATATCCATTACTTAGATTGAACAGTTTTTAGAGTTGCCACTTTTGCTTTGTCTCTCCCTTTGTAATGTAAATCTCAGACTTGTCTATTAGACCTCTTCTACATCGCTTAAAGAAATGCAGACATTAATAAATGCCATGCCAGTATCACAGCTAATACAGTTAACACCAATTCTCTGATATTATCGGTTATGTAGTCCATAATCAGATTTTCTTGGTTCTTAGAATGCCTTTCTACAGTTGGTTTGCTCTGAACCAGGTCAAATAAGTTCCACATACTACATTTGGTTAAAGACCAACTTTTAGAACAGATGGTTTTTAAATAGCCACAGGGGGAAGCTCTTATTGAATCTTTCAACAATTTTATTTTCATCTGACTGTAACACTCCTTTTTTCACTTTTATTCCAAACTAATTTTTTCTTTCTTTTTTGGTGGAGGGAGGGAGAGAGTTGGCATGGGGGTGGGGGTACAGACCCATAACTTTGGCATATTAAAATTGAGAAATTAAAAGTTTATTTTAGGAATAAACATTTGAAATACCAACTTAGAGAATTGCTAGATCATATAATTTGAGTGGTCCAAAGAGAATCTTAGAAATTCCCATTCACACTTAATTGTATAGAATTGTCCTAAGTCACTAAAAATAATCCTAGCATAATTTTGAGTGTCATATACTGCTGTGTTTAACTATCCTAGAATAATTTTACTTGGGATGTCACAACTAAGTGTCTTTCTCAAATTTTGGAGTAGAAACTGTAGACCGTGGCCATAAAAATTTTTTTCCCTAGCTTTTGCTTAATCTTGGTTTAAACCAAATTTACTAGTTTACAGGATACACTTAGAAATGTATATTGCTTCTCTGGGACAGATTAGATGTTTACACAATTTCCTAGACTCATCGAGGGGATATACGAATTAGTTTTATATTGAAGATATTGCAGAATATTTTGAACATTGTAGATAAGTTAGTCTCGTTATAGTTTATTTTTTTAAAAAGGTCATAGAGTAATATGAAACTCTTTGTATGAAATTGGCATTAATTTGGTTTAAAAAACGCATTTGGTCAGAAGTCCCATTTTGGTGCTTAACTAGACATTATTGAGAAAAAAGATGGAATCCTGTGTCAGGGCCTGCAGGTACAATTGTGCAGTTTGTACACTGTAGGGTTAAGGCATTCATGCAAGAGTCAGCTTGTATATTAGGACTGTGTCTGGGTGATTGGTTGGTAAGTATCTTGAGAGGAAGGAGCACCTGTTTCTATTGCAAAACCTTCGTAGGGGCCTGTGTTTCTGTTTTTACTTAGAAATAACTATTTGTTGGTGTAATTGAATTAAGAACCTGAGATTATCTCACTTATTGGCAACCCAATAGAGCAAAAATAAACTGTACAGTTATGAATGTCATATTTTACATTTACATGAGCCTATTAATTTAATTATAAATATGTGGTCCTAGCCCATTTATCTGTTTTCTAGCTCGATTAGTAAAAGCAGCAAATAGAACAGAGGGAGCCCATAGTTAAATGCCTTGCAGAAGCAGTAAGTCATAACAGATAACTAGTGATGGAGACAGGATGTTTAGAAAAAAATAGGCACAAGAACCCAAACAAAAATAAAACTATTGCAGTTGCTTTTAGGTTAGTAAATGAAGATGCATTTCTAACTCAGAACTATCTGAGGAGAGTACTGTTTTGCTGTAAAATGCAGTCAGAGATGTTTTTAATAATGACTCAGTTATCAGAAAATGTTAAATGGGATATACCAAATCCTCTTTAATGACATAAATTTGTATTATATTTTAGAAAGTCTTACATTAATTAACATTTCAAATACCATGGATGCTTAAAGAGATTTGACAGCCTCAGATAGCAGCTACTTAATAAAGTGTGCTACTTAGCCGGGCTCGGTGGCTCAGCCTGTAATCCCGCGCCTTTGGGAGGCTGAGGTGAGTGGATTGCCTGAGCCCGCGGGTTCGAGACCCGCCTGGGCAGCGAGACCTCATCTCTACGATAAATAAGACAATCAGCCGGGCGTGGTAGTGCATGCTTGCAATTCTGGATACTCAGAAGGCTGAGGTGGAAGGATCGCTGGAGCCCAGCAGGTGAGGCTGCGGTGGCCGGGAGCGGCCACTGCACTCCAGTCTGG
>NW_007251432.1:212393-219191 GCF_000164805.1 Carlito syrichta | reverse complement strand
TCCAGTCTGGGCGACAGAGTGAGACTCCAACTCAAAAAAAAAAAAAAAAAAAGAATTTGAGGCAAGTAAAAATATTAAAGTATTTGCTATAGATGTTCCATGTGTGGTGTTTAACATATAGTAAACATTCAAATATTTGTTGTCTGTAGAGGTGCTTAATATTTGCTAAAAAAAATTAAAAAATAAAAAATTAGCTTATCTGACCTAAAATTTTGACAGGTGTGAAAATTTGTGGTTGAAAATTCTCTTGACCTGTAAAAATGTTATATTTTATACCTATTGAATTATAGGCTGAAGACTTTAAGTGACAAGTCGAGAGAAGCGAAAGTAAAAAGCAAACCTGGGTAAGCTTGTGGTAATATTTGAATTTACCATGACTTAAGTTCACACAACTTTTGGTTGTATTCCTAATAGCATAATTACCTCAATGGTAGATCTGTTGAGTGTATTTGACTACAAAACAATTTACTGATTTTTTTCTAACTTCTGTAACAGAAAAATTTTCTGGCAAAATTGTGAAATGATTGAAAAAATGGTGAAGTGCAATTATTTTACTCTGTGACAATCAGTAGCTATTGTTTGATCACATGTAATTGTTTTCAATTTGTATATTAAGAGCAAAAGTAAAAGTCCTGCATTATTGAAAAGCAAATTAATAATGAAACTGTACTTGGCAAGTGAGCTTCTTTAGCTATGTTACCTGTTTTATATGAAAACACCAGTATTGTGCTTTTTTTTCATTTTTTTAATAAAGTGAAATGTGTGATGAAATTTCATCACACATTTCATTCTTTGATCATGCATAGTTATTCTTATCTATCATTATATTAAAGTGTTTATTATATTATATGCTAAAAACAGTCTCTATGGGGCAAAATGATAGTTGGTAGCATATTAAAATACACTAACTCTGAAATAAAACAGTATATTTCTCTAGAAGTTTAGATAAATTGTCATTAGTGATTTTAAAATACCTTACATTACAATTGACAATGTTGACTGGGCGCAGTGGCTCACACCTGTAATCCCAGCACTTAGGGAGGCCAAGGTGAGAGGATTGCTTGAGCCCAGGAGTTTGAGACCAGCCTGGGCAACATAACAAGACCTTGTCTCTATGAAAAATTTAAAAAATTAGGTGGGTATGGTGACGTGCACCTGTAGTCCCAGCTACTTGGGAGGCTGAGGCACAGTTGGAGGCTGCAGTGAGCTGTGATCGTGCCACTGCACTCTAGCTTGGGCAACAGAGTGAGATTCTGACTCAAAAAAAAAACCATTGACGATGTTGAAATTCTTGTTTGTAACTTTTTTTTTAAATTGACTAAATCAGAAACAATTTTAATAAAATAAGTGTTTCTTTTGCCAGGACTGTTCCATATTTGCCAAAGTACTCTGCTGGACTAGAATTACTTAGCAGGTAAGTGTTTTCATTTAAAGAGGAAGGTAATTCTTCTGATAATTTTATTGATGAACAATATTTTATAATTTTATAGATTAAAACTTTAAAGCATCTTAGTATAGTGATTGGAAATAATTTAATTATTCTTCTCCCTTTTACTTTTCACTCATTAGTACAATGACCTTCAGACTCTGAGCAGATAGATCACTATTGTATTTATTAGTCAATACTTTATTATGTGTATTTATAACATGTATGGTTTCCTTGGTGCAAGAAAATTAATTCTGAATTTGAGTCCTCAATAATTTTGTTTTTTATTTTGATTCTTAATTTTGTAACATTTGTTTTCCAATTCATTTTTACTGATATGAAGGTTAATATTAAAATATATATGTAGTCTTCTTAGATATGACACCAAGAGCACAAGCAACAAAATAAAAAGTAGATATGCTGGACTTGATCAAAATTAAAAATATTTGTGCTTCATAGAAGATCATCAAGAAGTGAAATGAAAACCACAGAATGTGAGAAAATATTTATAGATCATGTATATATAAAAGACATGTATTCAGAATATATAAAGAACTTTTATAGCTCTACAATGAAAAGACAACTAACCCCACAATGAAATAGATGAAGGATTTGAATAGACATTTTTCAAAAGAAGGTATGCAAATGGCCAATAAGCACATGAACAAATGCTCACCATTTTTAGCCATCAAGAAAATGCAAATCAAAACCACAGTGAGGTGCCTCTTTATACTCACTAGTGTGGCTATAATAAAAAGACAGATGATCACAAGTGTTGGCAAGGATGTGGAGAAATAGAACTCTTATGTATTGCTTATGGGCAAGTAAAATAGTATAGCCACTTTGGAAAGCAGTTTGCTTGTTTCTCTCTTAAAATTATAGGCTGAGTATTCCTAATCCAAGTATCCAAAATCCAAAATGCCTTAAATTCAAAACTTTGAGTGCTGATATGATGCTCAAAGAAAATGCTCAATAGAGCATTTTCAATTTTGGATTTTTCAGAGTAGGAATTCTCAATCAGTATTATACAGATATCCTTAACATCAGGAAAACAAATCAAAAATTTGAAACACTTCTGGTCTCAAGCATTCTGAATAAGAAATACTCTCAACCTGAATCATATGACTCAGGAATTTTACCCTAAGAGAATTGAAAATATATGTCCACAAAAAACTTATTCATGAATGTGCACAGCAATATTATTCAGAATAGCCAAAAAGTAGAAACAGCACAGATGTCCTTCAGCTGATGAATATATAAACAAAAGCTGGTATATACGTATAATAGGATATTATTTAGCCACAAAAAGGAATGAAACATTGATACATGCTATAACATGCATTAAACTTAATAACATAATGCCAAGTGAAAGAAACCAGCACATACAAAACAAAAAACAAAAAAACACATATCGTGTGATTTCATTCATATGAAATGTACAGAAATAGACAAACCCATAGAGGCAGAGAGTAGATTGTGGTTGCCAGTTTAGAGGGGAGAGAGAAATGAGTAGTGAATGCTAAGGGCATGGGGTTTCTTTTCCAGGTGATGAACGTGTTTTGGAATCAGATAGTGGTGATAGTTGTGCAACTTTGTGAATATGGTATACTAAAAAACTACTGAATTATGCACTTTAAAAGTGTGAATTTTATGATATGTAATTTATACTTTTTAAAAACTCTTATAAAAATAAGTCCAGTGTATAGTTTAAGTATGTCATAACACGTAGTTCTATACCTACTAAGTGCCATTTGACAGATGTGTGGAAAAAAATGTGTGTGGGAGATAGTTTGCTGCTTTTGCTTATCTGTATTTGTTATGACATAATCACTGATGCCTTCATTTTCCTTTCTCCTTTCTAGCTCTTTATTGGATTACTTTTGATGATAGCTAAGTCAAGAGATTTTTCTTCTCAGAAATGAAACGTGCATAATTTGATATTAATTTCTTCCTTGGTTTTGTTGAGTGAAGTACAGAAGTGAACCTGAAAGGAGGTCAACCAGTGATATACTGTTTACTATTTACATTTTATCTCCATTTTTTTCTCTAGGGTCTTAGTTGAAATAACTTCATTTCATTGAAAAATTTATTTTAAGGCCAGGAGTGGTGGCTCATGCCTATAATCCCAGCACTTTGTGAGGCCGAGGTGAGAGGCTTGCCTGAGCACACAGGTTCGAGACCAACCTAGACAACTGGGCAAGACCTCATCTCTACAAAAGATCAAAAAAATTTGCTGGGTGTGGTGGCATGTGCCTGTAGTCCTGTAGTTCCAGCTACTTGGAAGACTGCGGCGGAAGGATTGCCTGAGCCCAGCAGATTGAGGCTGCAGTGGCCGTGAGAATGGCACTGCACTCCAGCCTGGGCGACAGAGTGAGACTCCAACTCAAAACTTTAAAAAAAGAAAAATTTATTTTAGAGGTGTAGACTTTTTTGTGTGGTAGTTTTTTGCTATGAGGATGCATGTGAGGACTTAATATGGGAGATTGGCATCCATAAGGTGTCAATAATGTGTCCAAACATTGTCCTGAAACACAGTCTTTTCTCGTTGGAACTAATATTGAGTGTGGGAAAGAAAGACTATTTTAATTAGCAAATATCTAAATTATGTTTTTAATCTTAAAAAACTGTGGTAAAATACACATAACAAAATTTATCATTCTAACCATTTTAAAGTATTCAGTTTAGTAGTGTTGAGTACATTCACACAGTTGGGTATCCAGTTCCCAGAACTCTCTTCATCCTGCAAAATGGACACTCTGTACCCATTAATGAGCAACTCTCCATTTCCCCCCTCCCATCCTCACCTCTAGCAGTCATCATTCTACTTTCTGTCTATTAATTTGACTACTCTAGGTACCTCACATAAGTGAAATTATACAGTATTTTTTTATGACAGACTTACTTCATTTAGTGTAATGTTTTCAAGGTTTATCCATATGTACCATATGTCATTTTCTTTCTTTGTAAGGCTGAATAATATTCCACTGTAAGTATGTACCACTTTTTAAAATCTATTCATCTGTTGTTGGATACTTGAGTTGCTTCCACCTTTTGCTATTGTGAATAATGCTGCCATGAACGGGGTGTACAAACATCCCTTTGATACCTTCTTTTCAGTTCTTTTTGTTGTCTTCAGAAAGAATTTCTGGATCATATAATAACTCTGTTTTATTTTTTCTGGAACTACCATATGTTTTTTGTTTGTTTTTATTATTATTTTTTGAGTCAGGCCCTCATTCTGTCACCCAGACTGGAATGCAGTGGCACAATCATAGCTCACCCACAGCCTCAGACTCCTGAGCTCAAATGATCTTCCTGCCTTAGCCTCATGAGTAGCTAGGACTATACACGCCACTATCCCCAGTTAGTTTTTTGATTTTTTGTTGTTGTTGTTGTTGTGCCAGGGTCTCACTATATTGCCCAGGCTGGTCTCAAACTCCTAGACTTAAGCAATTCTCCTTCCTCAGCCTCCCAAAGTGCTGGGATTACAGGTGTGAAGCATCATAATATTTTTGATGGTGACTACACTATTTTACATTCCCATTAGTATTAAACAAGGAGTCCAGTTTTTCACATCCTTGTCAATGCTTGTTATTTTCTGGTTTTGTTTTGTTTTGTAGTGTAAAATAGTATCTTATTGTAGTTTAGAGTTGCAGTTTCTCAGTGACTGATGACAGCATCTTTTTGTATACTTATTGGTCATTTGTATATCTTCTTTGGAGGGCTGTCTGCTCTTTGCTCATTTTTTAATTGGGTTGTTTGTGACTTTTTTTGTAGTTCTCTATATGTTGTGGGTATTGACCCTTGTCAGACTTGTGATGTGTGAATACCTTCTCCCATTTTGTGGGTTGCCTTTTTACTCTATTGATTGTGTCTTATTATGCACAAAAGGTTTTAATTTTGATGAAGTCCAGTTGGTCAATTTTTTCTTTTGTTGCCTGTGCCTTTGGTGTCATACCAAAATATTGTCAAAGCCAAAGTCACGAAGTTTTCTTGTGTTTTCTTCTGAGAGTTTTGTAGTTTTAGCGCTTATGATTGGGTCTTTGATCCATTTTGTGCTAATTTTTATATATGGTGTTAGATAAGAGTCTAACTTTATTCTTTTGCATGTACATCTCCAGTTTTCCCAGCACCATTTGTTGAAAAGTCTGCTTTTCCCCCATTGAATGGTCTTGGTGCCTTTATCAAAAAAAGTATTTGACCATATATGCAAGGGTTTATTTGGGGACTTTATTTATTTATTTATTTATCTATCTATCTATCTATCTATCTATCTATCTTAAAGATGAGGGGTACAATTTGGGGTTAGGTATACTAATGTCCATTATGCAGGTACCCTTGTTGATGAGGTGTGCCTCTCCCTCCCCTGGTATTTTCCCTCAACTGCCAATCCCACCCCCACTCCCCTAACAGTTTCCCACAATTGCCAATCCTTTCATATAGTATTATGATAATTATTCAAGGTCCTCTTATATGTGAGAACTATGTTTCTGTGATAGATCACTGAGTATGATAGACTCTAAATTCATCCAAGTTGCTGCAAGGTTCATATGTTTGTCCTTCTTTATGGCTGCATAATATTCCATTGTGTATATGTACCACATTTTTTTAATCCAGTCCAGCTTTGATGGGCAGCATGGTTGGTTCCATGTTTTTCCTATTGTGAATAGAGCTGCAACAAACATGTGTGTGCAGGTGTCTTTTTTGTAGAATGATTTGAGTTCCTCCGGGTATATTCCCAATAGGGGGATTGCCAGGTCATATAGAAGGTCAGTTTCTAGTTCTTTCAGAAATTGCCACACTGTCTTCCAAAGAGGTTGCACTAGTTTGCATTCCCACCAGCAGTGTCGAAGTGTTCCTTTTTCTCCACATACTTGCCAGCATCTGTCTGTTTTATTAATGATAGCCATTCTTACTGGGATTAGGTGGTATCTCAATGTGGTTTTGAGTCACATTTCTCTGATGATTCATGAGGCTGAGCACTTTTTATGTGTCTGTTGACTGCCTGTATATCTTCTTTTGAGAAGTGTCTATTCATGTCTTTTGCCCACTTTTTAATGGGGCTGTTTGCTTTATTCCTTTTGGCATGCTTGAGTTCTTTGTAGATCCTAGATGTGAGGCCTTTGTCAGATATACAGTTGGCAAAAATTTTTTCCCAGTCTGTGGTCTGTCTCCCTGCTCTCTTGATGGTTTCTTTTGCTTTGCAGGGCTCGTCAGTTTATTGAGGTTCCACTTGTCTATCTTATTTCTTATGGTATGGACACTTAGGGTTTTGATCAGGATTTGGTTGCCACTTCCAATTTCCATAAGGGTGTCGCCTGCATTTTCTAAGATTCTTATAGTTTGAGGTTTTATGTTTAGGTCTTTGATCC
>NW_007251432.1:209071-211713 GCF_000164805.1 Carlito syrichta | reverse complement strand
CGCACATTTATTTTGTACCCTGAGACTTTGCAAAAGTCCTTTATCAGTGCAAGCAGGTTTTTGACAAATTCTCTTGGATTTTCGAGGTATAGGATCATATCTTCAGCAAAGAGGGATAGCTTGACTACCTCTTTTCCTATTTGGATACTCCTGATTTCCTTCTCTTATCTAATTGCCCTAGCTAGGACTTGCAGCACAATGTTGAACAAGATGGGTGAGAGTCAGCAGCCTTGTCTTGTTCCATTTTTCAGGGGAAATGTTTCTGGTTTCTGTCCATTTAGCAATATGTTAAATGTGGGTTTATCCTAGATGGCACTTACTATTTTGAGATATGTTTCTTCTGTACCTAGGTGTTTTGGGGTTTTTATTAGGAAGGGATGCTGGATTTTATCAAAAGTTTTTTCTGCATCTAATGATATAATCATGTGGTTCTTTTTTTTACATCTGTTCATCTTGTGGATGTTGAACCAGCCCTGCATCCTAGGGATGAAGCCTACTTGGTCATGGTGGATGATTTTTGAGATGTGTTTTTGGATCCAATTTGCTAGAATCTTGTGGAGGATTTTTGCATCTATGTTCATAAGGGATATTGGCCTGTAGTTCTCTTTATTTGTTAGATGTTTGCCCAGTTTGGGTATCAGTGTGATGTTAACTTCGTAAAGTGATTTGGGGAGAATTCCATCTTTCTCAATTGCCTGAAATACTTTCTTTTCTTTTCTTTTCTTTTTTTTTTTTTAAGGCCAAGAGATTTATTAAAGCGGCGGTTACAAGGGAAAAAGGGAAAGGGTCTGTGGAGAGAGAGAGAGAGAGAGAGAGGAAGTGGGAGAGAGCTGCGGAGAGGGAGAGAGCGACAGAGAAAGAGAGAAAAAGAGAGCGAGAGAGCGCCTGAAATACTTTCAATAGGATTGATATCAGTTCCTCTTTGTACATTTTGTAGAATTCTGCTGGAAAGCCATCCACTCCAGGCCTTTTTTTTGTAGATAGTTTTCTTATGACAGAGTCAATTTCCTGGGTTGTTACTGGTCTATTTAGTGTCTCGATGCCATTTTGTTTCAACCTGGTGAGGTTGTGTGATGTCAGAAAGTTCTCCATTTCATTTAAGTTATCAAGTTTGTTTTCAAATAGGTGTACATAGTAATCTCTGATAATCTTTTGTATTTCTTTGGGGTCAGTTGTAATTTGATCTTTTGTATTGCTGATTGTGTTTATTTGGGCTTTTTTTCCCTCTTTTTCTTGGTCATTCTGGCTAGGGTCCATCAATCTTGTTAATTCTTTCAAAGAACCAGATTTTTGTTTTGTTAATGTTTTCTATGATAATTTTGTCTTCTAGTCCCATATTTGGGCTCTTATTTTGGTGATTTGGATTCTTCTGCTAAAGTTAGGGTTTTGGTGGTCTTCTCTTTCTAACTCCCTTAGGAGATTTGTTAGGCTCTAAACTTGTGATCTTTCCATTTTCTTGATGTGTGCTTGTAGAGATATAAAATTGCCCTCTTAGAACTGATTTTATGGCATCCCAGAGGTATTGGTAAGATATTTGTTCATTTTCATTTGTTTCCAGGAATCTTTTGATTTCTGCTTTGATTTCAGTGTTGACCCAGTAGTTGTTCAGCATCATGCTGTTTAGTGTCCATGTCTTTGTGGGCTTTGGGGAAAATTTTGTTGGTGTTGATATTTATTTTTATTCCACTGTGTTCTGAGATGGTGCATGGCAATATTTCAGCCTTATGGAATTTGTTTATGCTTGATTTATGGCCAAAGATGTGATCGATCTTGGAGTACATTCCATGTGGTGATGAGTAGAATGTATATTCTGTGGTTGTTGCATGAAATATTCTGTATGTATCTATTAAGTCCATTTGGTTGAGGGTGCAGTCTAAGCTCTGGATCTCCTTGATGATTTTTTTTTCCTCAATGATCTATCTAGAGCTGTTAGTTAGGTATTTAAGTCCCCTGCTATAATACTGTTAGAGTCAATATCTCTTTTTAGTTTACTAGTAGTTGCTTTATAAATGCTGGTGCTCCTGTGTTGGGTGCATATATGTTTTGGATGGATATTTTCTGTTGATGGATTGAACTTTTTATTATTATGTAGTGTCCTTTTGTATCTTTTTAAATTTTTGATAGCTTCTTTTGTGATCCATTTCCCTAGAACCTGGTTTTCTATCCTTTAACTTTGAGTCTGTGTGCATCCCTTTGGTGAGATGAGTTTTCTGGGTACAGCAAATAATTGGGTCATGGCTTCTTATCCAGTTTGCCGTTCTGTGTCTTTCTTTCAGTAGTGCATTTAGTTCATTCACATTCAGGCTGATTATTGAAATGTGATTGTTTATCCCTGTCAGGAGGTTCTCATAAAGATTTTTCTTTGCTTCTTGTCTTTTGGCTTTGGGGTTGATGTATGTGTGTGTTTTCAAGTTTGTTGGTGCATTGTATTCTCTGTTGATTCTGTGCCACACTCTTGGGAAGTATGTGGTCATTCTTTTTCTTCTGTGCTTAATACCTTCTGAGACAGTCTGTGTCGGTGACCAGCACTGACCAAGGGTGGGTTAGGACCCGCACCAGAGAATCTGGACAGCGAGAAGACCACTCGGAGGCATTCTTCTGGGAACAGTCTGATTAGGACTGGAGCCGATTTTATTCAAATC
>NW_007251432.1:192528-209051 GCF_000164805.1 Carlito syrichta | reverse complement strand
CTCAGGCAGTCCTCTTGCCTCAGCCTCCCAAAGTGCTGGGATGACAGGCTTGAGCCACTGAGTCGGCTAGTTATTTCTTGCTTCAATGAAAAGCAGAGACTTCTCATACTTGTGCAACAAAAAGGGTGGTACACAATCCAAGTATGTCCAAGAACACTCTCCTCGCTAAATTTATGTCATAATGGAGTGAAGTAAAAGCCAAGGGTTAGCGACAGATTATTTATAGCAGGCAGCTAAGAGAAGAGAGGCACAGTGGGGGTGCCTGGAGGGCTGAGTTTGACACAGTGGCAAATGGGAAGGGGACATCTGTGATAACATACAAATTGACCAACACCTATGACCAGTCGTTCCCGCCTACTTTTGATTCTACAGTGTTTTGGCCACTCGACAAGATACCCAAAGTCATCCGTAAAAACTTCTTTTATGCTACATTATTTACAATTAGCTTGAGTAATTCACAGTCATAAAATCTAATTTGTACAGGAAATCTCATGTTTGACTAGTAAACCGATGGCGAGAATCCCAGTTTTATTTTTTGTGCATTGGAAATACAGAGAAATGAAGTCAGATTTTAACTAAACCTCACGAAGAGTGAGAAACAAGTTAAAAAGGGAAAACATACTAGAAGCTGAGCTGATAGGTACAAGTTCCTTAGGTGTCAGAAAAAGGTTCATGATGGAATTAAAATAAAAATAAAATACAGGAAGTTGATGTGGGCACCGAGCTAGTGCTACCTGCTACCAGGTGCTGAGAACATTTAGAATGCTCCAGTCCAAAAGGGAGTGGTGCTGTGATGAGTATAACTTGCCTTGCTGCGGGTGTACCATATTACAGGGCTTGATCTTGTGATTCAAATGAGAATGCTCAAAAAAACTTCAAATGCAGCACTGCTGAGCATGAAAGGTGCTGCTGCTAATAAGGACACTGTTGGAATAAGTATAAACTAGGACAATCCTAGCCAAACCAGAACAGAGGTCCCTCTAGGTTTCCAATTCAGTGATTCACCAGAAGCACTTGTTGAATGCGTACTATGTCTAAATTGCCATGGAATTTACAAAGACAAATTACAGGTAACCTTATAATGGAAATCTGTAGTTTCTAACCGGACCAAGCCAGTATATTGTCGGTGACCTGCACTGACCAGGGAAGGGTTAGGACCGCACCGGTGAATCAGAACGGAGAGAAGAAAACTACTCGGAGGCAGCTCTTCTGGGAACAGTCTGGCCAAGACTGAAGCCGATTTTATTCAAACCTTTTCCAACTTATATACCATCTTCTATACCCTCCAGCAATGTGATAATCACTCACTGGGGGCGTACAAGTTTCGTGCTTTACAAACTATGCATCACAAGACCACCACGAGATCTGCAATTTCCAAGCAAACAATTCAAATTCCATGATGCCTGCCGTGCTTACATCAAGGTCACAGGTGCACAATTTCAATACAAATCGTTCAAAGTGTTTTCCATAATGTTCAACGAATCATTCATATTATACTCTTTGCTCTATACCCTGATTAATACAAAAAACTTTCCTGAGTTAACTCTAGGTTCAATCCAAGTTCACTGATTCTCAATATTTTTAACAATTAATATTATCAACTTAACACTATACTATTAACCTATTACAATTTAACATAACGCCTTATAACTCAGTTAAAACTTATTCTTAAACTACAAAACTTTACTATAATTCATGTTTCATATGTCTAAACTTTAATTTTCATATGATCTAGTTATTGGACTTTAATACTATGCTATATCCTATTAAGCTAATACCTTATCGTTAATTCTTTTATAAATCATATAGTAACTATTACACTTGAATAATGTAGCAAAAGGAATCAAAACAGCAAGCATAGAATTTACGCAACTATGAGTGTATATGTATATATTTTATCCTAACAAGTCTACTCTAAAAATCAAATAGTAGCTGTCACACTCTTGAACAAGGAAATGCAGGGCTTCCAAGATGGCGGCCATGGGCTGAAGCAGACAGAGTTTCGGTAATTAACGAAACAAAAGAAAACGTTCTAGCTGGCTAGGGGCAGGGCGACAAAACTATCATGGTAATTTAGTTTCTAATCTTAGCCCTAGGGGAAACAGCTTTCGGGAACAAGAGCTGACTACCCAGTCTACCAGGAAATAGAAGTAAAAAAATATCTAGAAAGAAGTAAAACTTAGAAAGACAGAGAGAAGTAATTCTGCTATGCACTTTCCATCAGGTGTGTTGAGATTTACTTATAAATTTTACTGCCATGTATGCGCACTGGTCACTAATCACATGCCAATATCATAGGTATAACTGATATCCTATGTCAGAGGCGATCTTCCAGATGGGCCTTTACAGGCCTCAGCCATGTAGCTATAGATGTTGGCTCCCAACAGGTCTGGAGGCTGCATAATCTCTCAGGGATTCGATATCTGGGAAGGATTTTAATTCTCCATCACTGATGAAGCTGAGCTCAGCTGGATAGAAAATTCTTGATTAAAATTGTTTATCTTTGAGGACTTTGAATATTGGATTCCAGTCCCTTCTTGCTTGTAGTGTTTCTGCCGATAGGTCTGCTGCTATTCTGATTGGTTTCCCTTGGTAGGGAAAACCTTTTTTATTTTGTACTTACTTTGTGTAGGGAATTACTGTGTGTCTAGGGGTTGGTCTTCTCATCTGATGTCTTTTGGGGGTTCTCTGTATCTCTTGTGTTTGACTGGTCACAACTCTGGTGAGATGGGAGAAGTTTTCTTGGATTACCTCCTGGAATTCTTGCTCCAAGGTGTTCTCCATTTCCCTTTCTTCTTCTGGGATACTAATCAGGCATAGGTTCAACCTATTGATATAATCACACATCTCTTGTAGGCTTTGTTCTTTCTTTCTGAGTTTTCTTTCTATGTTTTTGTTTTTTGTTTTTTTTTTTGAATTGGAGTTTCACTCTGTCGCCCAGACTGGAGTGCAGTGGCCGCTCCCAGCCACCACAGCCTCGACCTGCTGGGCTCCGGCGATCCTTCAACCTCAGCCTTCCAAGTAGCCGGAATTACAGGCATGCGCTACCACACCCGGCTGATTTTTGATTTATTGTAGAGATAAGGTCTCACTGCCCAGGCAGGTCTCGAACCCGTGGGCTCAGGCAATCCACTCACCTCAGCTTCCCAAAGGTGCGGGATTACAGGCTGAGCCACCGAGCCCAGCTTCTTTCTATGTTTTTTACAGGTTGAGTTAATTCCATGTTCTGGTCTTCAAGTTCTGAGATTCTTTCTTCAGCTGGATTAATTCTGCTTTCTATTCTTGTCATCTTGTTATTTATTTCTTGGATGAAATTTTTTATTGCCAAAATCAGTTACAAATTCTTTCAGTGTTGCATCTTGTCCTTCTTGAGTCTTATTCACTCTTTCCATCCATTCCCTAATCCCTGTTGTATTTTGGGATTTCCATTGTTTGGGCTCGGAGGTCTGATTTTTCAGGAGTTTTCTTTTTGTTACACCTGAAATGACCTGTGGTCTTCCATTGATTTTTCCTCATTTGTGACAGAGCTCTTGCTTTTGTCTTTAGTTCCATTATTCAGTGTCGGTGGGAGAGGCTTTCCCTTCTGATGTTTGCTCAGTCCTCTATTCTTCCCTGATCTGGGCTCTGAATTTGTTCTATTTTGAAACAGGACTGTTGGTGAGAAGCTTTGCTGTCTTTTGTAGTTTTGAAAGTCGAATAAGGTTGGTGATGGGAAGCTAGGATTCAGAAACTACTTGTAAATCACAGTATCCATTAATTGTGGTATGTGTTCCCTGAGACCCACTTCCCACCACCACTGTATATGACAATGCAGTGGATACATGTGTGTACCCCCTGAATCCAAGGTACAGTGACAGCAATGAGGAGAACAGAGAAAAATAAAATGAAATAAGATGGACAAGAATTTAAAAAAAGAAAGAACGCACAGAACAATGAAAGCAGAAGCCAAAGCAAAAAACAATTGAACACACACACACAGGCATACACACACACCCCAAACAAACTGGAATAACAACAAAGTGAAACAAAACAAACAAGAACAACAAAAGACCAGGAAAACTAGACACACGCACACGCACACGCCTATCACAAAATGAATGGAGAAGAAAAAGACCGGACAAACAAACAAATTCAGATTGAACCCTCACACACATTCACACACACACCTTAAATTAAAAAAATTAAAAATAAAAAAAGAGAACAAAAGAGCAAAAACAAACCAACAACCAAAACTGAAAGATAAACCCTCAATTATTCACATACACACATAAACAGAAAACAAAAAACAAAAGGCGAAAGAAAAAGGAAAAAAAGGGGGAGGGAATGCAGATCAAACCCTCACATACATATTCATACACAAAGGAAAAATATTTTAAAAATAAATGAATTAACAAACAGGCGAAAAATATTTTTTAAAAATTAAAAAAAAAAACCCTGCCTTCTTGTGGCAGGTTCTGTAGTTGCTTTCTCATCTGCTCTACTATCTCCTGAAGAGCTTCTGCTCTTTCACACTCTCCCGTGTCCAGAGCAGTTAAGGAGGAGGGGAAGTGGGGGTGTGTGGAGCTATAGTCCTCCCCTCCCACTCTTGTGTGGTCAGGGAGATCCTCTCTGGTGGAGGTGCGGGATTGTTTCTTCCCCATGTATGTACTCGCTAGGGGTGTCCCAGCCAGGCCTGTCCTGGAAAGGAGTTCTCCTATTGTGACTGACATCCAGACTTCACCTGGGTTTGTCCCTCTCAGTTGTGCTGCAGTTGTGTGGGTCTGATCAGAGGATTGCTGAGGAGGAAGGGGGTTAGATCAGCCCCGGACTCACCACTGATCTCTTTGGAGTTCTTCCTCATCCTTTTCTGCCCACACTCTTTGTCTTGCTGCTGGATCAGGGTAGGGGGTGTGGCACCTGAGACTCAGCACTCGTCAGATCCCTCCGAAGTTTGTGCTTTCAGGATATTCCCTCTGGGTCACCATCAACCCCTGAGTAGTTGATCCGCCAGTCATGGAGATCGGGTCTGTTACTCCATGGTGAGCAAGTCAGAGCACTTTGCTGCCCTGCCTTCAAGATGGTGGCGGGGTGCCTCTCTTGTCCTCTTTCCTGGGACTTTGCCTCTGGATTCCCTCCACAGCCCTTGTTGCCAGTGTCCGGCCAGGTGCTGCAGTGGTGAAGTAGAGCCTGGAGTCGGTGGTCTCTCCCTGCTGCTTCTTCACAGGAAAACTTTTGTCTGTTTAAAAAAATGGTGCTTGTCTTCTGCGTCCTGGGAAGCACTAGGGACCAAGCAGAGCAGCTGCGGCACCAACTGCTTCACCAGGAGGGCCCTGGCTACTTGCTTATGAGTCCCCACTTAGTCAGTCTTTCCCAGCATTTTCTCCCCAGGAAGGGTTTTATTGATTTAAAAAAAAAAATAGTGCTCGGTTTCTGCGTCCTGGGAATCACTAGGGTCCAAGCTGAGCAGCTGTGGCACCAGCTGCTGCACCAGGAGAGCCCTGGCCACTAGCTCCCTAGCCCTCACTCCGTCAGCCACTCACACGCCCACTCGCTCACCAGCACGTACCCCAAATTTTCCATATGCTTACTCTCGGACTCGCATAGTCTGACTGGTTCAGCCACCATCTTCCCTGTTTCTGGGCTTTCTACTCTAATTATTCCATTCTATTGGTCTGTTTGTCCTTATGCCAATACCACACTGTTTTGATTATTGTAGGTTTTTAGTCAGTTTTGAGATCAAGAAATGTGATTCCCTCAGCTTGGTTCTTTTCAAGATTGTTTTGCCTTTTGGGGGGGGGTCCCTTAGTTTCCATATGAATTTCAGGATGGATTCTTTTTTTCAATTGCAAAGAATGTTATTGGAATTTTGATAGGGATTGCATTGAATCTGCACATTGCTTTGGGTACTACTGACATCTTAACAATATTAAGTCTTCCAATCCATGAACAAATGTTTTTCCATTTGTTTTGTTTAATTTCTTTCAGCAGTGTTTTGTAGTTTTCATTGTTCAAGTTTATTTTAACCTTCTTATTAATTCCTAAATATTTTTATGCTATTATAAAAGGAATTGTTTTCTTAGTTTCTTTTTTGGATTGTTCATTGTTAGTATATAGAAACAACTGTCTTGTGTGCTGATTTTGTGTCCTCCTCTTCTGAAATTCTTTATTCCAATAGTTTTGTGTGTGCATTCTTTAGGGTTTTCTGCATATAAGATCATATCACTTATGAATAGAGATTATTTTACTTCATTTTTTCCAGTTTGAATGCCTTTTCTTTCTTTTTTTCTTGCCTGATTGCTCTGGCTAGAACTTTCAGTATTATGCTGAATCAAAGTGGAAAAAGCAAGCATCCTTGTCTTAAAGGAAAAGCTTTGTCTTTCACCATTGAGTATAATGTTAGTTATGGGCTTTTATTATGTTGAGATAGTTCTAGTCCTAGTTTGAGTGTTTTTATCATGAAAGGGTGTTGAATTTTGTCATAATTTTTCTGCATTAAGAGGGTGATCATATATATATATATTTTTTTTTTGCATTGTGTTTAGCTGGGGTTTTATATTGATAGCTTTACATATGTTAAACCATTCTTGCATTCCAGGAATAAATCCTACTTGGTCATGGTATATAATCCTTTTAACATGCTGCTGTATTCAGTTTGCTAGTATTTTGTTGAGAATTTTTGCATCAGTTGTTTTTGGTGTGTAGTTTTCCCTTTTTTTGTATGCCTTTGGTATCAGGACAATGCTGGTGTCATAGAATGAGTTAGGATATATTCCTTCCTTTTCATTTTTTTTAAAGCATTTGAGAAGGATTGGTGTTGAGTCTTTTTTAAATGTTTGATAGAATTCACTAGTGAAGCCATCAGATCCAGTATTTTTCTTTATCCTGAGATTTTTGATTACCGGTCCAATTTTCTGTATCTTTAGTATCCAATCTTGGTAGGTTTTGCGATTGATGGAATTTGTCAGCTTCACCTAGGCTATACAGTTTGTTAGTATATAATTGTTCATAGTATTCTCTTATACTCCTTTTTATTTCAGTACTCCTTTCGTTGGCAGTAATAAATGTCCTTCACTTTCATTTGTGGCTTTAGTAATTTGAGTCTTCTTTTTTTCTTAGGCTAGCTAAAGATTTGTTAATTTTGCAAATCTTTTCAAATAACCAACTTTTGGTTTCATTGGTTTTTCTATTCTCTATTTTATTTATCTGCTCGAATCTATTTTACTTCCTTCTTTCTGAAA
The DNA here is from genome assembly GCF_000164805.1 of Carlito syrichta. Classification (NCBI taxonomy): domain Eukaryota; kingdom Metazoa; phylum Chordata; class Mammalia; order Primates; family Tarsiidae; genus Carlito; species Carlito syrichta. The sequence continues at coordinate 201,834 of NW_007251432.1, read as the reverse complement.
GCTTTTGGTTTAGTTTGTTCTTCTTTTTCTAGTTCCTTAAGTTGTAAGTGTAGGCTGTTGATTTGAGACCATTCTTTTTTTAATGTATTTATAAATTTTCCTTTTAGCACTGCTTTCCTTGTGTCCCATAATTTTAGTATGTTATATTTTATTTTCATTTGTCTCTAAGTATTTTCTGATTTCCATTGTGATTTCTTTCTTGACCCATTTAGTTGCTTAAGAGTATGTTGCTTAATTTCCACAATTTGTGAAATTTTCAGTTTTCCTTTTATTATTGATTTCTAACTTCCTTCTGTTGTAACTGGAGAATATTTTTCGTATAATACCTATCATTTAAAACCACTTGAGACTAAATTTGTGGCCTAATACATGGTCTATCTTGAGAGAATGTCCCATGCACACTGAAGAAGATAGGTTTTCAGTTGTGGGTAGTATATTCTCTATATGTCCGTTAGATCTAGTTGATTTATTGTGTTGTTCAAGTTTTCTCTTTCCTTCTCTTCTCTCTGGTGTTTTATCCACTATTGAGAGTAGAGTATGGACGTCTCTAGTGAGTATTGGAGAACTGTTTATTTTTCCCTTCAATTCTGTTAATTTTTTCTTTGTATATATTGAGAATATGTTGTGTAACTGTTTATAGTTGTTTTATCTTCTTGCTGCATGGGCATTTTATTAATACGTACTGTCCTCCTTTGTCTCTTGTAACCTTTTTTTTAAAATTTAAACCTATTTCATCCGATAATATTACCATTCCTATACTCTTTTGGTTATTATTTGTGTGGAATATCTTTCAACTTGTTTGTTTCTTTGAATCTAAAATGAGTTTCTTGCAGACAGCCTATAGTTGGACTATTGTAGAAAACCCTTCTGCCAATCTCTGTCTTTAGATGGAGAGTTTCATTCATTTAATATTTAAAATAATTACTGGTAAGAAAGGACTTGTGCTATTTTATTATTTCTTTCCTATATGCCTATATATTTTGCTTCCCTCATTTCCTGAAGTACTATCTTCTTTTGTATTCTTTTTTGTAATGAAACATTTACATTCTCATTTCCTTTTGTGTGTAGTCTGTATAGTCTATAGCTGTTTTCTTTTTTTTTTTTTTTATTTGAGTCGGAGTCTTACTCTGTTGCCCAGGCTGGAGTGCAGTGGAACACTCACAGCCACTGCAGCCTCAACCTGTTGGGCTCAGGTGATCCTTCTGCTTCAGCCTTTCAAGTTGCTGGAACCACAGGTGCATGCCACCATGCCCAGCTAATTTTTCGATTTATGGTAGAGATGAGGTCTCATCAAGTTGTCCCTGGATTCAGGCAATCATCTTGCCTCCGCCTCCCAAAGTTCTGGAATTACAGATATGAGCCACCACGCCTAGCCTTATAGCTATTTTCTTTGTGATTATCATAGGAATCACATTTAATGTCCTAAAGTTATAACATACTGATTTGCACTTATGCCAGGTTAACTTCATTAACACACACAAAAAAACTCTGCCTCCTATATGACTTCATCCCTGCCCACTTAGAGTTATTTATCAAACTACATCTTTATACATTGGGTGTCCAAAAACATAGACTAACAATTTTTTAATGCATTAGTTCCTTAAATCACATAGACAACAAAAAGTGGAGTTACAATCAAAAGTTATAATAATACTAACTTTTATAATTATTCATGTAATTTTTATTTATTAGCCAGAGATCTTTATTTCTTCATATAACTTTGAGATGCTATCTAATGTACTTTCATTTTTAACCTAAAAGATGACTTTTAGCATTTTTTGCAGAGCAGGTCTAATGGTTACAAATCCCTAGCTTTTGTTTATCTGAAAATGCCTTCATTTCTCCCTCATTTTCAAGGGACAGTTTTGCCAAATATAGGATTCTTGGTTGAGTTGTTTTCCATCGGTACTTTTAGTATATCATTCTACTCTTCTGGCCTGTTGAGATCTACTAATACTCTAATTGAGAATCCCTTAATGTAACAAGTCACCTCTGTCTTGTTTTCAAGATTCTCTTTTTGTCTTTGGTTTTGAGCAGTTTGATTCTAATGTGCTTCAGGGTGGGTCTTTTTACATTTATTCTGCTTGGAGTTTATTGAACTTCCTGGATGTTTACATTCATGTCTTTTATCACATTTGGGAAGATTTTGCCCATTATTCCTTCAAATAATCTCTTGTCCCATTCTCTCTATTTTCTTGTGGACTCCAACAATACATATATTAGTCCTCTTGATGGTGTCTCTTAGGTCCCTTAGACTCAATCTTTTTTTTCTGTTTCTCAGACTTGATCATTTCAATTGGCATTTCTTCAATCATGTTGATACTTTCTTCTGCTTTTGAATTCCTCTGGGGAATTATTCATTTTAGTAATTATGCTTTTCATTTCCAGAATTTCTTATTCATTTCCTTCTGTATTTTGTATCTCTTTACTGATATTACCATTTAATTCATGTATCATTTTCTTGACTTTATTCATGTCTTCTTTTAGCTCTTTAAGCACCTTTAAAATAGTAGTTTTATAATCTTTATCCGGTTAATTCCCTATGTGATCATTCTCAGGGACATTTTATGTTGATTATTTCCCCTTTAAAAGGGTCATATTTCCTGTTTGTATGTATGCTTGTGATTTTTTTAAAATTGAAAACTGGGCAGTTGAATTGTATACTGTAACACTGGAGATCAGATTTTCCTCCTTCCTCAGGGTTTTGATTTGTCTTATTTTTTTTATGTTTTTAGTGTCTCTGTGTCAGTGATGAGAAGTGTAACCTTAAGCCTACCCAGGTCTTTTATGAGCTTACACCTTTCACTGGCATGTATGGTGATGTTCTAAATTCCCCTGAATATGTAGTTACTTTTCAGTGTCTTAGTTTTTTGTTTTTTGTTTTTCCTGAGTTGGGATCTTACTCTGTGGCGGGAGTGCAGTGATGCAATCATGGCTTACCACAGCTTCAACCTCCTGGACTCAGGTGATCCTTCTGCCTCAGTCTCCTGAGTAGATGGAACTACAGGTTCGTGCCGCCATGCCTGGCCAATTTTTTGGTAGAGATGAGGTCTTGCTGTGTTGCCCAGACTGGTCTTGAACTCCTGGGCTCAAGCGTTCCTCCCACTTTGGCCTCCCAAAGTGCTGAGATTTCAGGTGTGAGCCCCTGGATCTTTGAATGTCCTAGTCTTTAAATGTCTGGTTTTCAAAGAGAGAAAAGAAAACAATGAAGGAGGATAAAACCAGATGGTGGCCTTCTAAATCCTCTGAAACTTGCTATAGCCAGAGCAGGAGGATTTTGCAACAGTGGCTGCCTCTATGTCTGCATCTCCCTGATCAGAAGCAGCTATTGTGGTGAGAGTACAGATTCCCCAATATTTGGGGTACTGGGTCCTTATAGGCCCACCCTGGCATTCACAAGCTATGTACAAGCTGCTTCAGGGACAAATGCATGGCTGCCTGCCATGGGCTTGTGGGTAGGGGATGAGTGGGTAGGGGATGAGTAGGTGCTACTGTGCTAAGACCTGAAATTGGCTGAAATTAACCTCAGTTTACTTTCCAAGCCTTCCCCTGGGAGTTGCAAGCTTTCAATAGAATCCTGAGTTCAAAAAATAGATACACCAGATAGATTCTGCCAGTGCAATTATGTTTAGGGTTTTCGGCGCTTTCTTACTCTCTGCTATTTCCCTCTATCTCCCAAATCATAATTTTTTTTTTTTTTTAGTTGGAGTCTCACTCTTGTCGTCCAGGCTGGAGTGCAGTGCCACCAGAGCCTCGACCTGCTGGGCTTAGGCGATCCTTCTACCTTAGCCTTACAAATAACCGGCACTATAGACGCATGCCACCACACCCAGCTAGTTTTTGTGATTTACTGTAGAGATGAGGTCTCACCAAGTTGCCCAGGCTGTTCGCAAACCCCTGGGCTCAGGCAGTCCTCTGGCCTTGGCCTCTCAAAGTGCTGGAGTTACAGGCTGAGCCACTGTACCCAGTCCCAAATCATAATTCTTTAAGTGTAGTTCAACACAGTCAAGAATGACTCTTTTATTTTCCTATAGCTCTAATGCTTTATAATAAACACTTTCCTTTGTCTACTAAATATGGTAATTATTTACATGTGTATTCATCTTCCTAACTATACTGTGAACTGTTCCATTGGTCTTATGTAGTATATATAGCATATATTCACTAATTATTTGAGTGAATGAATTATACATTATGAATGTCGTTTCTTCATTTCTTCAGCATTGACTTGTAATTTTAAAGCTATTTGAGTTTGAACATAGGAAAATTGAAGGAGTTTATATCTAGGGTCTTTATCTCAATGAAATGGTGCGATAAGGCCATCCACCTACTGAAAATGATTGAGTGGAGATGAGTTTCAAGGCTTTATGAGATTTACAACACCTGCTGTGTGGACTTCAGGGAGCAATCTAATAGGAATGAATTTTTTTTTAAGGGCTGATTGGCAGCTAAGGGAAATTAGCTGATATTAACCTCTAATAGGAATGAATTTTTTTTTTAAAGTGCTGTTTGGCATCTTACCATGTGAGGTGGACCAGCATGCATCTGTAATGGATTTAATGCCTTTCTCCAACAATGCTTCATAGTATAAAGCAGAGAAAATGAATGGTAGGGCTACTCTAGGTTTAGAGAATGCCCAAAACAGTAGGAAAGTCACGAACTAAGTGCTGGATAAGGAAGGTAGATGTGAGGGAGGGAGGCATATAATGGCAAGAAGTACCATAGTATATACGAGTGGAAAGTTGCATATTTAGGGAAGGGAAAGGAAGTGGTGAGAGATGGTAAGAAAAGAATGATCTGGAGTCTAAATGTCAAGTAAGGATTAATTTGGCCTTTCTCACTGATTGGAGAAAGTGATAGAAAATTTTACCATGAAGCTCCAAAATTTAAATTTGCAATTAGTGTAGGTATTCCTTCACTCAACAGACATTTAATGAGTACCTTTTGTATGTCAGGCTCTTTGCTATGTACTAGGACAAGAAAAAAATGCAAAAATAAAATTTATCTCAGCAATTCTGGTGTCTAGCAGTACTTAACATTCAGTAAATACTTGTTGATTTAAATTGATACTTACACAGTACAATACATTATAGAAAAATTTTGAGCTGTCTCTTAGTCGACAATGACAGCTGGACTGTATTAATTATGTGACCTTTCCCCTTGCTTTAATTACATTAGACTTTAGTCTCTTTGGATTATTCTGATTGATTTTCCCATTTAAATTCAGTAGAAAAATTGTGAATCTCTCCATGACTATGAGTGGAGGCAATATAAACTCATCAAATGTGTATTCTTGTTTGAAGAATTATCTATGGGATAGCTAGCATTTTAGATAAGACTGGAAATCAAGTTTTACATTAGCAACAATTGGAATAATTCATAAGTTGTATTTTTTTAACTTTTTCTTTTGAAATAATTTCAGATTTACAAAGAAGTTGTGAAAATAGAACAAGGAATTCCAACTTTTCCAATGTTAGCTTTTTTATATAACCACAATGCAATGATCAAAACCAGGAAATTAACATTGGAAAATACTTTAATCTACAAACCTTACACAGATTTTGTCAACTGTCTCACCAATGCCTTTTTCCTGGACTAGGATCTAAACCAGGATCACACATTATGTTTAGTCACCATATCTTCCTCATCTTCTTTAAACTGGAATTGTTCTTCAGTCTTTGTCTTTCATTGACCTTGACACTTGTGAAGAGCAATGGCCAATTATTTTTCAAAATGTCCATCAGTTTGGATTTATCTGCTATATTCTTGTGGTTAAATTCAAGTTAGTGCTTTTTTTGGACAAGAATATCAGAAAAATAATGTTGTATCCTCCCCACTGCTTTATATAAGAATGCCCATAATGTTACTGTGTCTCATTACTGTTGATGTTAATTTTGATCATTTGGTGAAAAAGATGTCTGCCAGTTTTCTCTTAACACTGTTTTCCCCCTTTTAATGAGTATCCTGTAAGGAGATACTTTAAGACTATGTAAATATACTATTTCTCTTCATAACTTTACCCACTAATTTTATCACTTATTAAAAATTCTGTTTGAAACAATTATTACATGAACTCCTGGCCTCAAGTGATCCTTCCTCCTTGGCCTTCCGAAGCGCTGGGAGTACAGGTGTAAGCCACCATGCTCAGCCTTTTTTTTTTGAGTTGGAGTCTCACTCTGTCGCCCAGACTGGATGGAGTGCAGTGGCCACTCCCAGCCACTGCAGCCTCGACCTGCTGGCCTCCGGCAATCCTTCTGCCTCAGCCTTCCAAGTAGCCGGAATTACAGGCGCGCGCTACCACGCCCGGCTGATTTTTTGATTTATTGTAGAGATGAGGTCTCGCTGCCCATGCGGGTCTCGAACCCGCGGGCTCAGGCAATCCACTCACCTCAGCCTCCCAAAGGCGTGGGATTACAGGCTGAGTCACCGAGCCCGGCTTTTTTTTTTTTTTTTGAGAGACTTAAAACAATTATTACTGCTGTGTTTACCAAATAGCAATTTTTCTTTTTCAATCATTTCTTCTATAATTACCAATTTGGAATTCAACTGCAAAAAAGAGTTTTTCTCTTCTCTCTCATTGATTTGCTTATTCAATTATTTATCTTTATTACATGGACTCATAAATGTTTGTTTTTTCCTTGAGTTACAATCCATTACTATCATTATGTGTTTTGTTGCTCAAATTGTCACAGATTTGGCCATTGGAAGCTCCTTCAAGTTGACTTCTGAGTCCTGGCAACATGCCTCATTATTACTTAAGCTTTTCTTTGTTGGTACCATAAAATATCCATAGTCATCTCTACATAGTTTTTCTTTTTAATGTGTTTACATTTCAAATTATTTTTTGCTTTTTTTTTTTTTTTTTTTTTTGGTTTGAGGATACGTGGGCTGCACTTCACAGAAGATCCAAGGAATGTGCAAGTGCTGGAGAGGTAAAAGAATTGACTAATCTTATACTTGTGGTAAAATTTCCTTTTTAAATATTAAATGATAGTTTAAAATATTAAATTTATAATTGTATTATAATGTTTTATCTAAAATTAAATCTAATAATTAATTCTAAAACTCCCTGAGTAAAGCACATTTTTATAATTTATCTGTCAAGTACTTTAGTTTAATTGGGTTAAAGAGTTTACAACTTTTATTATAAGGAGAGGTAAATATTTGATATATTTAGGTATAATGCTTTGAATTAGAATCTGATCACTTTGTGATATATGTAAATTGTAAGATGTAATTTCTTTTTAACAACAATTTAAGAATTTTTTATTATTTGAGTACAATCTTAACTTTGCTCATTCTACTTAATATTAATTTGCTTGGCAAATAAAAACAGTTTCAGAATTCACTCTCAATTCACTGAGAAGAACAAACTATTTTTTAGCAACTATGTGTGTTGAATAAAAGTGACTTGTAATTCAAATAATTTGGAACATGTACTTAAAACTTCATTAGCCAAGATCTGTGCTGTTGATGCCAATCAAAATTTATTTCCTTCAAAAAAGATTTCTGTGATTCTGACTTTTAATTAGTTTAGAATGATTTTCTTTACATTTACCTAAATAAGTGAATCTGTAATAGTATAGAGCACAGGAATATATATCATGAAATTTAAACACTAGCATTTTTCTTAGAAATTACTGGAAAGGGGAGAATACAGGTTTCTGGCAGCAAAGCAGATGAAATACTTTGAAAAGCTCTACTGCTATCAAATACTTAAGTGCTGGATATATTTTTTTAAAAATTCTTTTTTTGAGTTGGAGTCTCACTCTGTCGCCCAGACTGGAGTGCAGTGGCCGCTCCCGGCCACCGCAACCTCGACCTGCTGGGCTCCAGCGATCCTTCCGCCTCAGCCTTCCAAGTAGCTGGAATTACAGGCATGCGCTACCACGCCCGGCTGATTTTTTGATTTATTGTAGAGATGAGGTCTCGCTGCCCATGCGGGTCTCGAACCCGCGGGCTCAGGCAATCCACTCACTTCAGCCTCCCAAAGGCGCGGATTACAGGCTGAGCCACCGAGCCCAGCTAAAAAAATTCCTTAAGATGTATTAGGCTCACAAAAATTAAGGGAAACCTAAAGGTCCCCCCATAACTACCCATAAAAACCAGGGAACTAAAACAGAGTGATTAAAAAGCAAAACATGGAAGGTAGATTGAAAATATTGAAACAAAAGCTGTGGAGATTTATGAGGATAGGAGGCTTTGTCTATGGGGAACTGAATCTGAGATGCTTGATAAAGTTCTTTGACCTTTGAAGTGACTACATCCCCCAGTGAAAGGTTAAGCTTTAAAAAAAAGTGCCTGTTGACCAAAGGGGTCAGTGGGTAAGCCTGTCTGTCTTCATAAGAAATTGTCATAAATATAGTTTTCTTTCTAGATTTGTTACCATGGTCTTTGTCTCATATATGTTTGGGGTTCTACGTTATATATACCCCCTGCATGATCAAGGAATCTCTAAGTTAAGAAACAAGAGTTACATACGACTTTTCTTTGACACTCAACAGAAACAAACACAAATTCTCCTTGGATGAAACTGTCTAAACCTAGCCCCTTCAGATTTCCACAGATTAAGTCAGGCTTCCTACTCCCAGAATATTAGCAATCACACAAAGAAATACATTCCCAAAAGTTTAGTAATCCCCCGAGCCAAGAATAAGATTTAAACGTGCAAAGTACTTTAGATATTGCACTGTTGAATATAGACTATTAAATAAGGCAGTGGCTCAAGCCTATAATCCCAGCACTTGGGGAGGCTGAGGCGAGAGGATTGCCTGAGTCCAGGGGTTTGAGACCAGCCTGGGCAACTTGGTGAGACCTCATTTCTACAATAAATAAATAAATAAATTAGCTGGGCATGGTGGCACATGCCTGTAGTTCCAGCTACTCGGGAGACTGAGGCAGGATTGCCTGAGCCTAGGAGGTTGAGGCTGTGGTGGCCATGAGTGTGCCACTATACTCCAGCCTGGGCGACAGAATGAGATTCCAACTCAAAAAAAAAATATATATATATATATACACACACACACACACACACACACACACAAAATCTTTAAAGAGATAAAAGATAGACTTAAAAATGAATAAGGAATAAAACACTATAAAATATTTTTAAATCCCTGAAATAGAAAACCTAAAAGTTGTGTGTAACAGTAGTTAGATGAAGCTAAAGAAGGAATTAGTGAAATAGAAGAGGGAGCCAAAGAGTGCACAGGAATGATCTCTAAGACAGAGAATGGAAAAAAATCTCAGAGGATTTTTTTTTTTTTTTTGAGTTGGAGTCTCACTCTGTCACCCAGAGTGGAGTGT
>NW_007251432.1:178045-192508 GCF_000164805.1 Carlito syrichta | reverse complement strand
AGAGTGGAGTGCAGTGGCCGCTCCCGGCCACCATAGCCTCGACCTGCTGGGCTCCTGCGATCCTTCCGCCTCAGCCTTCCAAGTAGCTGGAACTACAGGCATGTGCTATCATGCCTGGCTAGTTTTTTTGATTTATTGTAGAGATGAGGTCTCGCCAAGTTGCCCAGGCAGGTCTCAAACCTGTGGGCTCAGGCAATCCACTCACCTCAGCTTCCCAAGGCGTGGGATTACAGGCTGAGCCACCAAGCCTGGCTCAGAGGATTTAACAGACAAGGAATAGTTATAAAAGGTATTTATGTGGAACTGGGTGAGATTGCTAATAATTGGAATAATTTTGATCTGTAAAATTGCAGTTTCATATGGATTAGTCTGACATATCCAGTAAACATTTTAGAGAGAATGAGGAAGAGACAATGTGGGAAAAGAAAAATGGCTGAGAACTTTCTATAAATGAGATATATGAAGTCCTTAGATCAAGAAAGTACAAGTAAGCAAGAATTAGTCACACACAGATGCCTGATATTTAAACTATAGAACAGTAAAGGAAAGGAGAAGGTCTTAAAACAACTAGAGAGAAAAGACAGATCACTTATAAATGAATGAGTTCCACAGCAGACTTCTCAAACTGCTGTCAAGAATTAGGGTAGTAGAAAGACATTTTTAACTAAAAACAGAGGGTTGGGTTTTTTTGTTTTTGTTTTGTCAACAATTCTCTAGTAAAGAATTTCTAAAGAATGTAATTCAGAAAAAAAGAAAAATGATTTTGGAAGATAGCTCTGAGATGTAGGAAGGAATAGTGAACAGAGAAAATGGTAAACATAGATAAACATAAACAGTGGCCATATATAACAGGTATCTAATTGTGTGACTAAACACAGCAGAATAATAATACTGGATAACAAAACATGTAAGCTGAAAGGCAGACTATCAGTTCAAGCATTCCAAGTCCTTTGTATTATTTGGGGGGAGTATAGAGATATTAGTTAACCTCACTTTTAAAGTTAAATATGGAGGGCAGAATTCTAGTGTAACCACTAAAGAATAGAATGAATGTGTTTATCTTCTAAACCAATAGGAAGAAAACCAAGAACAATAAGAAAGAATTCATTCAATGCAAAAGATGACTAGAAACCAGGGGGAGAAGGATAACAAGTAGAATAAACAGAATAAGATAGTAAAAATAAATCTGAATATATCAGTAATCGCAGTCTTCATAAATAGACTAATGTAGCCTGTTAAAGGGCATACTATTGAGAGACCAGGATAAATAATCTAGCTTATAAGCTATTTATAAGATACAAACCTATAATATTAGGACACAGAAAGCTTGAATATGCGAGCATACCTCAGAAATATTGCAGGTTTGGTTCAGACCAGTGCAATAAAGTGAGTATTGCAATGAAACAAGTGACACAAATTTTTTGATTTCCTAGCATATAAAAAGTTATGTTTTCACCATACTGTAGTTTAAGTGCATCCAAAAAAGTCTTAACTTAAAAATACCTTATTGCCAAAAAAAATTGCTAGCAATCAGCTGAGCCTTAAGTGAATTGCAATCTTTTTGTTGGTGGAGAATTTTTTCTTGATGTTGATGGCTGCTGACTGATTAGGATGGTGGTTGCTAAGAGTTGGGTTGGTTGTGACAATTTCTTAAAATAAGACAGCAGTGAAATTTGCCACATCAGTGTATTCTTCTTTTCATGAAAGATTTATCTGTAGCATGTGATGCTTCTTGATAGCATTTTACTCATAGTACAACTTTTCAAAATTAGTGTCAATCAACACCTCATCTGTTCAAGTTGAATCATGAGATTGCAACAATTCAGTCACATCTTTCCGTTTGTAATTCTACTTCTCTTGTTACTTCCACCCCATCTGTAGTTACTTCTTACACTGAAGTCTTGAGCCCCTCAAAGTCATCTATGAGGGTTGAAATTACTTTCCTCCAAATTCCTGTTAATGTTGATACTTTGACCTCCTCTCATAGAATCATGAATGTTCTTAATGGCATCGAGAATGGTGAACCCTTTCCAAAAGGTTTCTGTTTATTTTGCCCAGATCTATCAAAGGAATCACGATCTATGGCAGCTATAGTCTTACAAAATGTATTTTTTAAATAATAAGACCTGAAAGGCAAAATGACTCCTTAATCCATGGGCTACAGAATAAATGTTGCGTTAGCCGGCATGAAAACAACATGAATCTTTTTGTATATCTCCATCAGAGCGTTCCAGTGACCAGGTGCATTGTCAATGAGCAATACTACTTTGAAAGAAATCTTTACTTCTGAGCAGTAAGCCTCAATAGTGGGATTAAAATATCCAGTAAACCATGCTGTAAACAGAAGTGGTGTTACCCAGGCTTTATTGTTACATTTATAGAGCACAGGCAGAGTAGATTTTGTGTAATTTTTAAGGGTCCCAGAATTATCAGAATGGTAAGTGAACACTGGCTTCACCTTAAAGTCACCAGCTGCATTAGCCCCTAAAAAGAGTCAGCCTGTCCTTTGAAGCTTTGAAGCCAGGCATTGACTTCTCTCTAGCTATTCAAGTCCTAGATGACATCTTCTACCAATATGAGACTGTTTAGTATACATGAAAATCTGTTCTTTAGCATAGCCATCTTCATCAGTGATCTTAGCTAGATATTCTGGATAACTTGCTGTAACTCCTCCATCAGCACTTCCTACTTCACCTTGTACTTTTATGTGATGGAGATGGTTCCTTTCCTTAAACTACGTGAACCTACTTCTGGTAGCATCAGACTTTCCTTCTGCAGCTTCCTCACCTCTTTCAGCCTTCATAGAATTAAAAAAAGTGAGGGACTTGCTCTGGATTAGGATTTGGTTTAAGGGAATGCTGTGACTATTTCATCTTCTGTTTAGACCACTAAAACTTACTCCATACCAGCAATAAGACTTTTCACTTTCTTATTGTTCGTGTGTTCACTGGAGTGGCATTTTAAATTTCCTTCAAGAACCCTTCCTTTGCATTCCCAACTTGGTTAACTGTTTGCCACAAGAGGTCTAACTTTCAGCCTATCTTGGCTTTTGACATGCCTTCCTCACGGAGCTTAACAATTTCTAGGTTTTGACTTCAAGTGATTTCCTTTCACTTGAACACAGAACCCATTGTAGGGTTATTAATTGACCTAATTTCAATATTATTGTATCTCAGGGAGATGGGAGACCCAAGGACGAGTAGGGAGAAGGGGAAATAGCTGGCTGTTGGAGCAGTTGGAATATACACACTTAGCAATTAATTTCGCAGTCTTATATGGGTACAGTTTATGGCACCTCAAATCAATTACAATAGTAATATCAAAGATCAGAAATCACAGATCAGCATAAAAGATATAATAATAATGAAAAAGTTTTTAAAATTTTGAGAATTACCAAAATGGCACAGACACAAAGTGAGCACGTGTTGCTGGCAAAATGATAGACTTACTTAATGCAGGGTTGCCACAACCTTCAATTTGTTAAAAAAAAAAAAAAATCTATTATCTGCAAAGCACAATAAAATGAAGTGCAGTAAATGGAGGTACATCTGTAATTGAAGGTAAAAACATATACTAGATAAGTGCTAACCAAAAGAAAGCTGATGTGTTAATATTGATGAAACAGATTTTTTTTAAAAAATGAGTACGAGGATCATTATATAATAGGATTCAATTCCCTAAGGGGGAAGAAAGTCTAAACTTGTGTGTACCTAATAAATGTCTTCGAATATATAAAGCACAAATAGAATTACAAGGAAAAAATAGATAAATCTACAATCAAAATGGGAGAACTTTAATACATTCCTTTTAAGTGATAGGAAAAAAATAACAGAAAAAAATAAGTGTGACTATAGATGATTTAACAAATGTGATTAACAAATTTGACGTGATAGACAAATACAGAATACTACCCCAACAGGAACAGAATACAAAATTTTTTTTTTTAAGTTGGAATCTCACTCTGCGCCCAAGGTAGAGTACAGTGGCATGCTTAAGGCCACCGCATCCTCAACCTGCTGGGCTCAGGAAATCCTTCCACTTCAACTTTCCAAGTAGCTGGAACTCCAGGCACATACCACCATGCCCAACTAAATTTTTTTTATTTATTGTAGAGACAAGATCTCACTAAGTTGCTCAGGCTGGTATCTGAACCCCTGGGCTCAGGCAGTCCTCTCGCCTCAGCCTCTCAAGTTGCTGGTATTACAGGTGTGAGCCATTACACCCAGCCTAGAATACAATTTTTTTAAAGCATAGCTGGAACATTCATAAAAATTGACCATGATACTCGGCCACAAAACAAGTCTCAGCAAGTTTTATATAAATGAAGTTATATGGAAGAATCTCTCATGCCAGTGCAAATACAGCTGAAAGTCAACATAGGAAAACAGTTGTGAAAACTTCATATGTTTGGAAATTTAAAATACATATTATGAATAATATGTGGTTCAAGGAAGAAAAATAGAAATTTAAAAATAGAAGTGAATGATCATTACTACATATAAACATGTAAAATTTGTAAAAGTCTACCTGCAGGGAAATTTTATTAAGAAAAAAAGACTGAAAATCAGTGAGCGAATGTAACTTAAAAATTTGGAAAGAGAAGATGATAAACCCGGAAGAAAGAATGAAACAGGTAATAAAGATAAGAGAATGAAATGAAATAGAATACAAATATATAATAGAAGTTAAATAAAGGCAAAAGTTCTTGGAAAAAAATTAATGAAGTACATTGGTTAATAATTAAATAGTTCATAAGTCACTGGTGATATTAATCAAGAAAAAATATACAACTATTCTTAAAAATTAAAGGGGGCTGGACTTGGTGGCTCAGCCTACAATCCCAGCACTTTGGGAGACTGAGGCGAGTGGATTGCCTGAGCCAGCGGGTTCGAGACCACCCTGAGCAACTTGACAGACTTCATCTCTACAATAAATTTAAAAAATTAGCCAAGCATGGTAGCTATGGAACTGTAGTTCTAGCTACTTGGAAGACTGAAGTGGAAGGATCACCAGAGCCCAGCAGGTCGACACTGGGGTGGCCATGAGCATGCCATTGTACTCCAGCCTGGGCGATGGAGTGAAACTTCAACTCAAAAAAAAAAAAGAGGGGAGAGGGATATAGTTGCAGTTATAATAGATGGAAGTAAAAAGATAAGGAATTTATGAACAAATGTGAAAATTTGGCCAGGTACACACCTGGATTCCCAGCTACTTGGGAGTCTGAGGCCAGAGGATCACTGGAGCCCAGGAGTTCTGGGCTGTAGTGCGCTATGCTGGTCAGATGTCTGCACTAAGTTCAGAATCAATATAGGGACCTTCCAAGAGCAGGGGAATACCAGATTGCCTAAGGGGAGTGAATCAGTCAGGTCAGCAATGAAGCAGGTCAAAACTCTCATGCTGATTAGTAATGGGATCCTGTCTGTGAATGACTATTGCACTCCACCCTGGGCAACAGAACAAGACCCTGTTTCCTAAAAAGAAGAAAATCTGAAAACTTGGATAAAATAGCAAAATTGTAGAAATTGTTACCAAAAGAATCCTAAAGCAATAAAAATCACACAGTCTTATAGTCATTATAGAAATTGTATTTGTGATTATACATCTTCCCTCTGAAAAAGCACCACATCTAGAGTTTTACAGGAGAATTCTATCAGACTTTCAGGAAATCAACCATTTCAGTGTTATGCAAACTCTTATAGTGAATGAAAAAAAAAAAGAGGTAACTGTGCCTAGCTCATTTTATTAAGGCTAGGAAAGCTTTGATACTGAAACCTAGTGAGGGAAGAGGATGGAAAAGTGAAACTGGTGTTGATGAATACAAATACAAAAATTAGAATAAAGACATCATCTCCTGCTTAACATCAATAGTCCATTTGTGACTATAACATGTTCTATGTAAACATTCTAGCCAGTAACCTATTTTCCATGCTTTCAATTGGAAAAGTTACAGTATGTTACATGTCAACCCAAAACCCTCAACCAACTTCCTTCAGTATATTTAAAACAGAAAAACACCTGTTCATAGGTTTAGAATATAAAACCTTTAGGATATAAAATCCTTAAAACATCATTTTCTGATTACCAAACTTTTGCTGTTATGGTTAATAAACAGCTGCTATGTGTGCAGTAACTTGACTCCTCAACACTGGCAACATGTAAGCCATGCTTATTCTCTATTGATGTATGCTTTTCATACTGCCTCAGAACTCTGATGTTCTAACAGTTGTACTTGAAATGCAACTTGAAAGATGAATAGTAAACTTTACTTCTTTCTACTTTCTTTTTTTTTTTTTTTTTTGAGTTGGAGTCTCACTCTGTTGCTCAGACTGGAGTGCAGTGGCCGCTCCTGGCCACCACAGCCTCGACCTGCTGGGCTCCAGCGATCCTTCCACCTCAGCCTTCCGAGTAGCCGGAATTACAGGCGTGCACTACCACGCCCGGCTGATTTTTTATTGTAGAGATGAGGTCTCTCCCAAAGGCGTGGGATTACAGGCTGAGCCACCGAGCCCGGCTTCTTTCTACTTTCTTAAAAAAAGAAATGCAACTTGAGAATACTCTTACACACTTTTAAAAAGTGTATATCATGCTTAAATATAAAGTTTTCCTATATAAATATTAGCTGAGATGTTCTATTGATGTTTAAATGTTCTGTGACTATTGGATAATAAAAGACATTCTACCTGGGAGACATCCTTCATTGAATAGCTGTGTTGGCATACCAAAGTTAGCAGTGTATAAAAAACAAAATACACCAGTTGATTCCAGGATTAAAAGTTTGATTTGACATTAGAAAATCTTTTGCATGCAATTGACTGTGTTAAGTATTAAGAAAGAAAATGACCATCAGATGCAGAAAATACATTCAATAAAATTAAATACCTATTCAGGATAAAAAGTTTTAGCAAATTTTTAGTAGAAAGCAGCTTCTTTGTCCTAATATCTACAAAACGTGCTGCATTTGATTTGCGGTATTTTGACCCCATGTTTAGCCATCCTCCTAAATCCTCTTATAGCTTGTCTTGTGTAGATGATAGGTTTGTTTCTTCCCTTCCAATTCATATAACTTTTATTTCTTCATGTCTTTCTTATGTTGTGTAGAATCTCCAGTAAGATGTTGAATAAAAGTAATTAAAGATCTTGACTCAAATTTTGGCTTCATCAGACTTAAATGTAAAAAGGAAAATTTTTTACATGTTATATTTTAAAGAAAATAGTAGAAGAGAATATGTTTAAGACCTTATAGTGGGAATGATTTCTTAAATAAAGCATAAGAAGCACCAACCATAAATAAAAATGTTGATAATTTGTGGTAAAACTCAAACAACTCTACGAAAAATCAAGCAAGTCCCAAGACAGAGGACAAGTATTCAGAAAATATGAACAACCCTACAAACAAATAAAAAGAGGACTAAAGTAGCCCAGTAGAAAAGTGAGCAAAAGATGTCACCAGACATTTTACAGAAAAGTAATCATGAATAGTCAATAAACATGAAAACATGTTCAACCTTGCTTACTAATCAAGGAAATGCAAATTGAAACCCCAAATTTCCACTCAGTAGATCATCAAAAATTTAAGAGCTTTTGATTTTCTCTGCAGACTCTGGTCATTATTTGCAGATGATAGTTTTATTTCTTTCCTTGGAAGAAATGTGATGAGAAACAAATAGAACTTAAGAATATAAATTGATTGGAACAATCACATGAGAAGAAATGAGTTGGCATAAAGTTGAAGTTGCACACAACTTTTAAGCACAGTTCTGGTCCCAGGGATTTTTCCAGAGCATTACATCTAGGCTGCAGGGGACAAGGAGGGGTCTAGTTAGGCCAGGTCCTGGGAGGTGAAGAGATGGATATCTTAGACATCTGTAATTCATTTATGAAACTCTTCTACCAGGAGATTTGTACCAGAATGTTTGTAGCAAGCTTTGTTTAATCTTTAGACAGTCCCAGAGTCCATCTGGAGGAAAAAGTATGGTATTAGTTGTAAAATCAAATGCCATACAGCAGTGAAAATTAGTGAACCACTACACCTACATGTATCAACGTGGATGAATCCCATAATGTTAAATGAAGACTGTGTTCTATAGAGGAGCTTTGACAGACGTCATTATTTTCATTCTAAAAAGCATTTGATAATAATACTTATAGGAGAAAGAATTTCCTATAAGATCTGTTATTGGATTTATGCTATTTTGGAATCTTAAATTTTTGTATAGTTGAGCACTTGGTTATTTTCAAACCCATATCTGATCAAAAGTACCTCTGTTGCTTTCCCAAAGTATAGTAGCCAGCTTTTAAAATGAAAATTCATTTTAACATCTTCTGTGATATATTGTTGAAACATTAAATATTTAAATGTATGTCCTTAATATGCATAGAATTAAACTTATCATGTGTTTATTTTGTCAGACCTGCTCATGTGTCTTTGGTGGCTTTTAACCAAACAGCATAACTTCCTGGGGCAAATAAGGTCAATTTGTTCTTGTTTAACAAATTATTTTATACTCATCTGTCCTAAAGCTCATTCTTAGCATATAGTCTTAGAATTCTGAGCAATAACTTATTTTTAAAAATTAGCTATGTTCAGTGGTAACTTTGTGGCACTCTTTTTCTTAATAGGGCTTTCAATTGTTTTTCCTTCCTTAACAATGTATAAATGAGTACCATGAATAGTTGATACGTAGTGACTTAGAGGTTTAAATGCTGAGGACAGTTTTCCAAAGTTAGATTTCCACTGTTCTGCCTGTCTTTCCTATTATTGTGAAATATTGGCTTGTCTTCAAATTGAACTCCCAAGGTTCATGGTTTTGTTTAACAGTTTGGTATTGAGCCAGTTGGATTGGACTGTTGTACTCTTTGTGTTCAGGGTGGATTTCCTTTGCCTATAGTGGAAAGTGAACTGAACTGGGTGTTGACAAACCTGGTTTCTACTTCTCGTGGCACTAATACCTCCTGATCTTGGGCAAATAACTTGGTCTCTCTGAGTTTCCTAATCTGTAAAATGGTTTATCACCACTTATTCTACTTATCAAAGTTGTTTGGAAACAAAATAAAATGATGTGTCCCTCATAACTGAATTGTTAAGTTTTATACTAAGTAAGATCCTATTATTATCCATTTTGGAAACCATTGGCATTTCCTGCTTTTTCTTTCTTCTCCTAACCTCAGTGTCAACCAGAAGGAATTTTGGAATGAAGCACTGTGGGTTTATCTTGCTCTTCAAACTTGATTTCCTGGTGGCAAATCTGGGTTTATTCATTATTTACTTAGAGGTGGAAAAAAATTGGACTTCTGGAGAGAGCTTATTTTTTTTATCATTAAGTAAAAAACTACATATGATAAAATTAATAGGTAACAGTGTAGTTTTTTAGAACCCTTTCTTTTGCTAGATTTTCACTTTTCTTCCTTCTGTCATATACCCTTATAACACAATCCCTAGTATGTTGATTAAGGGCATAGACTTGTCAAATTCCCTGGGATGGAATCTAGGTTCGCTGGGGTCCTTGGAGTAGCAACTTAACTTCATTATGCCTCAGTTGTTTTTTTTATCTGTAAAATGGAGATAGTAATATTGCTTGGTTTACAGTTGCTGCATGGTTTGGATTAGGTAGTATGTGTAAATTGCTTAGCTCAGGGCCTGGTACATAGAAAATGTTCAAAATGTTTTAGTATTCTTGTATAATTATTGATAATGATTTCTGAGAATCCATTAACCTTCCATGATATTTTAGTGCTCTCTGATATTCTTCTTACATAAGCTTATATTCTTTATTCTGAATATAATTGCAATTTTGCTGAAGGTGTGAACTAAACAGTAGTGAAATTTTAATATTTATCATTTATTTTTGTTGAGTTGGAGTCTCACTCTGTTGTCTAGGCTGTAGTGGAGTGGCATGCTCATGGCCATCCCAGCGTCGACCTGCTGGGCTGCAGCGATCCTTCTGCCTCAGCCTTCAAGTAGCTGGAACTACAGGCGTGCACTACCATGCCCGGCTAATTTTTATTTATTTATTTATTGTAGAGATGAGGTCTTGCCAAGTTGCCTGGGCTGGTCTTGAACCTGTGGGCTCAGGCAATCCACTAACCTTGGCCTTCCAAAGTACTGGGATTACAGTCTGAGCCACGGAGCCTGGCCAAATTTTAATATTTAAATGTTATACTTTAATTTTCAGTAAACAATGGCTACTATCTAAAAGTTGTTCTCGATTTTTCAAATTACTAACCAAGATAGTCCAGTTTTATAAGAATTTTTTTTTCTTTTTTAGAGTTTAAAATCTGAAGCTAAGAGAATTTAAAAGACCTACCACCAAAATATAAATACCAAGAGAGCAGGATTTTCTTTTCTGCTTTGTTTGCCATTACAGCTTCAGTGTTCAAAATAGTGCTTAGCAAATAGTGGGTGGTCAGTAGAAGTTTGTTAAATATTATGAATGAATTTTATGAACGTAGAATCTTATTTCAAACTTTGGTTTCCTTGTTGCATTATAGCTATTACGTTGGCACTGTTCAGTATTTTTAAGCTACTTCTAGAGATCTTTACAAAGACCAGTTGGCAATAGACATTTTTAAGTACACAAAATTAATGAGAAATGCAGTTTGTTTAAGTTTTGATATCACCTCCCCAGCTCAGCTGAGGCTTGACCTGAGAGATGATGTGATTATTTCTTTAGTGTGGGCTGAAAGCAATAGGGAGATGTAGTGTAGCTTAGTTCCTTTATTTCAAATGTGAATTTCTACTATATTAAAATGTAGAGAAAAAAACCAATCTAGTGCCACATACAAGTAATTGTGTATCTTACTTTGACATATTCATTCTTCTAAAGTTCTATCTTATTTTGGTGGGATTTAGTAAGAATCAATTGTATTCAGATTCTAACCTGAAGAACCTTAATCTTGGGATGTGTAAATTTTATTTTTTTAACAATTTATCTGTGAACTCAGTGATTTTACATATAAAATTCAAATGCATCTTCTGTTATATAATGAATTTTGTCACCCTTGTTTTTATAATGCAGAGTATGGGTATTTTTCACAATTCTTGTTTATTGATGGTGATGTTTTCAAAGGCTGAACTTCTTCCCTTGGTCCTTTTAAATCTTATTTTAGGACTTTTTCTCTCCCACTAAGACCAAAAAAAGTTGTCTGGGAGAAACTGATGTATATCATTTTCTTTATAGTCTTTAGGAAGGAAGTTAGAATTATCTTAGGCTAGTCTAGAATCTTGCAACCTTACTATTAGGATCCCTTTACATTTGCTGAATTTCTTCCTTATTATCTTATACTCTCTCTTCTTTTTCTGGGATTGATCAGTTTCCTGAATATTCCTTCATATGCAAGTACCATTTACCTTACTTTATGCAGTAAGTGTTCCTATTTAAATATACATTGAATCCTGGTATATTCTAAATGCATTCGGGAACTTTTCTGTTAAAAGAGTTCCTTTTGTAAAGAAATAATTACCCGTGAATTATGTTTTGGGTTTGTTTTTTTGTTTATTTTCTTTTTGGTTGTTAGGGCTAGTTTTTTGTTTTATTTGTTTCTAGATTTGGATTTTCAAATACATGGTTTACTTGAAAACAGGGTATACTTAGAAGTGATTTCTAAGGTCATTTTTGAACTTTCTCCTCTCTGGGCTAAGATGCACTGATAGAAGCTGTAATTTGAGGTTTCCTGCACTGAATATTAAGTTGGTTCTTTTCTAAAAAAAAAAAACAACAACAACAACAACTCAATCTCCTTGAGAATGTTCTGTCATCTGCACTCAGTGGAGGGATTGTTAAAGAGAACATTAAATCTCATTATGTTAACTATACTTTCTTTGTGCCTAAAATATGGTTTCTTTTTACGCCTCCTCCTGTATGCTGCAGCTGGTGGACAGCGAGGTAATAATGCTTTCCACTCACTGGGAGAAGAAGAAGACAAGCCTCATCGAGCTACAGGAGCAGCTCCAGCAGCTCCCAGCCTTAGTAGCAGATTTGGAATCCATGACAGCAAATCTGAGTAAGTCTCATGTTTGTATCTGTACATTATTTTTAGAATGAAAGCACTTTGGACTGGATTTAGCATAACTTTAAAGCTTTTTAAGAATACACTGAATTCTTGATTAACAGGATTTTTTGGAAAATCGTGATTTCTAATTAATTGAGGATTAGACAGAAAATGATTTAAAATGTAAAAATTGTTCCTAAAATATACCACTTACTGATTCTACCTCAGATCAGCTCAGGACACATAATTATAATTTTGTTGATTCTTAAAGTGACTCAGCGCTGTCTTTGTGACATTAGGTCTCTTCAAAAGTATAAATGTAGAAAATAAAAGGGATTAGATGACTTTGTCCTAACTGATGGAGGTGATCCAGAAATTGTAGCTTTTAAAATATAGGTCTGTTAAAGCTTCATGTCTAGTAATATTTTTTTTCTTCTCAAACTAATAAGAGATAACAGACAACTAGTTGAACAATGGTACTTGTGCTGAGCGTAGTGTCGTACTCCTGCAGTCCCAGCTACTCGGGAGGCTGAGGTGGGAGGTTCACTTGAGCCTTCCCGAGAAGGCTTGTCATCTTAAAAAGAAATGGTAAAGATGTGCTGGGAACTCTCAGATCTGGGTTTGGATCCCGGTTTCGCAACTTCCTGTGAGACCTGTGCAACTTTCTTATCTGTGCCAAGCGTTTGTTACCTCCTGTGCACAATGAGGGTGTGAGGAACTGGAGAATTCAATGAATATAACAGTGCCTGGTACATGTTGGGCATCTGCCATGCACCAGACACTGTTTTGGGGCCTTGGGCATTCAGCAGTGAACAAGGCTAGGGATGTGCCACCAAGATGCTGGTATTCTAGTGGGCATCTCTCCAGCCTTTGCAAATTTGCAAAACCATTGTTCTGCGACATAGGGGATTGGATGGACATGATGCAATTTAGCTTGTGTCACATAACTGTTTAGAATGCAAAACCACGGCATGAAATGTCGTGAGATTAATATTCTGTATATTGAAGATAGTGTGTAAGAATACAGTGAAATATTTTCATCCAGATTCTATACATTTTGATTCTGTAAAAAAAACCCACAGTGTGCATTTTGTCATAAAACTAGGAAAATGTGTGTGAAAAAAGAATATACTGAATTCTCCTGAATTCCACTAGAGGGTGGTCTAATACTATTACTTTATTGAAGTTTAAAATGTCAAAAAGCTTGACTTTGAATTTTGTCTATTACTTGTTGTATATGACCTATTTTAAAAAACTGTTACCTTCATCTAGAACAGAAGATGCTGTTAATTCACGGATAACAAAGTGATGTCAGAATGGCAGCTATATAATACTGAGTTTGTTTCTCTTTTGATCTGATCTAGCCTGATTGTCTTGCTTTCTTCTGTACAGAGAGGGCATCTAACTGGGGGCTCTCATAAATGTTAGTGTTTCATGAACCGTATTACCGTATTGTTTCAGTTACTTTCTGAGATTAGATCCTTCAAGAGGCACATTCATTGTCTTTAGCCACCTTTTGGTTTACTACATAGATCTCATTTGTTCCCTAATGACTATTGCAAGTCAATGCACCTCTTAAAGTTTCCTTATTACCATACCATTATTACCTTATTACTTCAGTACATAACAGTGTAATGTAAGCATTTGAAGAGTCTTATGGTCTTTTAGTACCTGGCCTCTGTAATCTATAGGTTTGCAGCCAAAGAGAATTTCTTTGTTCTGTGAGGCTAATTATTTTGTTAGAAAAGAACTCATTAAGTGTGAAATAATTAATTTTAGTATGCTGCTTCCTTCTTCATATATCAGTGATTATACTACAGATAATATGTATTTGAAACAAATGGCACAAAGAAAAATTCCAAACACAATTGCTCTTCCTCTGGGACAGTCTTCTCACAAAGATTTGTGAAGCTTTTTCCTGCACAGCTGTCAAGCATTCCCAAATGGCTTATCACAGTAAAATTCCACCTATCTATTCCACTGATCACTAAATGAGACATATGCTGTTGTTATAGTGAGCAAAATGGTGAGACTTGAGCTTCTTGTAAAGGTATATTTGTGTCCATGGAGGCCTACTAGTATTTTATGTGAATACATTCCTACTTGGTTGACAAATTTACTCATATATACAACCTGTTTTATAACAGGAAATGAGCAGGCAGTGACAGGGAAATTAACTTTCTGCTAACTTAAATATAAAATATTTAGAATGCATGTCATATGTGTGCTTATAATTATTATTTAAAGAGTTCTTCTAAAACTTTAAAAATACATTTTATATTTAGACTACATATCATATATGTGCTTATAATTATTATTTAAAGAGTTTTTAATATTAAAAGGAAAGAAAGCCGGGCTTGGTGGCTCAGCCTGTAATCCCGCGCCTTTGGGAGGCTGAGGTGAGTGGATTGCTTAAGCCCGCGAGTTTGAGACCCGCCTGGGCAGCGAGACCTCATCTCTACAATAAATCAAAAA
>NW_007251432.1:173217-178025 GCF_000164805.1 Carlito syrichta | reverse complement strand
GATAGAGTGAAACTCCAACTCAACAAAAAAAAAAAAAGGAAAGAAAATTTGTTTTTTCAACACAATTCTTTTATCACTGATTTCAAGCCTGTTAAGAGTTAAAGTGGAAAATTTTCACTGCTTCTTATTCTTTAACTACTGATAATGTGGTCTGGTTTGACAATACTAATAATAAGGTACCATGATATTATTTAATGTTTTTTAAGTTCTCTGCCCATGTTTAATTCATTCTTTTACAAAATTTAACATAATCTCTTAATATCTAACCTAGATGAACATGAATCATAGATTTGCTTTCTTGGTTATTCTACATTTTAGAGTAATAGAATCATTCTATAACCAGGAATTATTCTTTATTGAATTCTGCAAGACAAGGTATTAGGGGATACAAAGAAGCAAAAATACAGTCTTCACCCTTAAGACCCTTACTGATTCCTGAGAGAGGTGAGAGTGCACAAATAGTTGTATGTTATCAGTCAGAATATAAGCCCTATGGGAGGCTCAGCAGTGTGTGGAAGCTCAGAAGAGGAAGAGTGACTTGTGGGTTGAAAGGAGGGCAGCACTGGCCTGTGCCTGAAAGGAAAGATTGCGGGTGGGAGCAGGCAGAGGCAAGGAGACAGCAGCGTGCAGGACTCTTCTTGGAGTGGTGAGTGGTCCTGTTTTGCTGTACTGTAGAATAAGTTAAGGAAAGTAGTAGTGTAAAAGCAGGTTATAACCCAAGGGCGATAGGTCTTTGTATGCTAAATTAAGGGATTGAATTTGGCTCTAAAAGGACTCAGGAGCCTTTGAAGCTTTTTAAAGGGGAGAACATAAGTATGAATTTAGTGGTAGTAATAAAATGATCACTGACTATCCCAGGCATTTTTAATCGAAATTTGCCATTCAGCACAAGAACATGATGCTGCGGGCCTATTCAGAAGGATGTATGGTTTGTTTCTTTCTCATTAGGAGTTCCAGGTTGGTACTAAACCACTCACACAATTTAATCTGGTCCCCATGTTATTAATAATAGAGTGTCTGGGCAATAAGTACAGTTTGTACCTAGAACAGAATTTCTATCCATGAGAAATTAATTGGCCTGCTAGAGGTCAACTTCATTCAAGTTTCTGCCCTTATTAGCTCTGTAGTCAACCAACAGAGCTAGAATCTAAATGGAAATAGCCATCTGTCCAATTAAGATAAAAAAGGTAAAAAGAACATATATATTTGACTCTATTACATATTTCTTTTTAGAAAAATGATTTGAAATTTAATTCCTGTCAACTCTAGAAGATCTTAAGTCTTAAGAATATAGACTGGAGTATAATTTGTATGTATGTAAGTTTGTCAGGAAAAATGAAAATATTAATTAATATTTTGATCTATTAAATTCATAGATCTTGTTTACATTATGACCATTGCTGGTCAACTAAATTATTAGTTTTAAGTGACTAACAAAACTTAGCTAATCTTTAAAAAAAGTTTCTCTATGTATTTTTTATATTGAAACCATTAATTATTTACTAACTCGCAAGTATTACATTTAGATACTTTGGCTCATTTGATCCTTTTATTAACAGCTTTGCAAGATGTGTGGTGTTAGCCCTCTTTTCTCAGATGAAGTATCACATTGCATCTCATCTGTAAGGGGCAGAGCTGGGTTTCTAAGCTTATGCTTCAAAGCCTAATTTTTTTACCAGTGCTCCATATGCTAAGGATACATGCTCGATATTGAAGGAACCAAATAGCTTAGAGTTAAATGGATTTCTATATTAAATTTAATTATTTTAGTTTTTATCATTAATCAAAGTGAAATCACCTTTCAAACAATCCTGCTAGTTTTGATTGTCTTTTGTACATTTTAAGATCCTGTCAGACTAGTTATAACACAATGAACTGAATGTTGCTACTTCAGTGCTAGGAGAATTAGTTTCCAGGCTGAGTCTCCTAGTCATTTTTTTCATTTAACGAAATAAGAAATAATCTAAGTGGCAATATGGCATCATTTTTCCAGATTCCCTGACATAAACTCCTTATATACAATTTATAACATTCTTAAAAATCTTAAATACAATTGCTCATTGGTTAAAATTTAGATTTTTGCAAATTACTTCATTGATGCACTCTAGAATCACATACATTAGCTACTTTATGTGACTTCTGAAGACAGATTCAAAACTATTATGAGCTGCATTATTATTAGCCTTTTGTAGACTTACCCATGATTTTCTAAGCGTACAGTGCTACGTAAGTGTTAAAAGTCAGTACCTAAAATTTCTTTGAAAAGAACTGCTAAGCTACTTGTTATCGCATTTTGACTTGTCAATAAAATTTTATTTTCCTCCCATATCCATTGTTTTTAAAACCTTAGGCCCTACCTAATAGAAGAGGGAGTTTTTACAGACAGAAATTGGAACCATTTCCTCTGAAGACCAGAGCAAGACAAGACTGCCCACTCTCACCCCTCCTGTTCAACATAGTGTTGGAAGTCCTAGATAGAGCAATCAGACAAGAGAAGGAAGTTAGGGGTATCTGAATATGAAAAGAGGAAGTTAAGTTATCTCTCTTTTCAGATGACATGATCCTATATCTCAAAAATCCAAAAGAATCTGTCAAAAACTTCCTTGCACTAATAAAGGACTTTGGCAAAGTCTCAGAGTATAAAATAAATGTGCAAAAGACAGTCACATTTCTAAACACCAACAATAAACAAACAGAAACCCAAATAAAAAGCATAATCCCATTCACAATAGCCACAAAAAAGATGAAATACCTTGGCATCTTCCTAACTAGAGAAGTGAAAGACCTTTACAACGAAAGCTAAAAAACACTGCTCAAAGAAATCAAAGATGACTCAAACAAATGGAAAAATATTCCATGCTCATGGGTTGAAAGAATCAACATTGTTAAGATGTCCATCCTGCCCAAGGCAATCTATAGATTTAACACAATACCCATTAAATTACCAGCAGCATTTATTCCAGACCTGGAAATGACAACACAGAAATTCATATGGAAACATAAACGACCACGAATAGCCAAAACTATCCTCAGCAAATAAAACAAAGTGAGAGGTATCACACTTCCAGACTTCAAACTTTATTATAAGGCTACAATAATTAAAATGGCCTGGTATTGGTACAAGAACAGGCAGAGAGACCAATGGAACAGGATAGAGATTCTGGAAGCAAAACCTCAACTTCTAAACCAACTCATCTTTGACAAAGCCTCCACCATCAACCACTGGGGAGAGGAGAATCTATTCAGTAAATGGTGCTGGGAAAACTGACTGACCACATGCAGAAGATTAAAACAAGACTCCTACCTATCATGGTACACAAAAATCAACTCTAGATGGATCAAAGACCTAAACGTAAAACCTCAAACTATAACAACTTTGGAAAATGCAGGAGACATCCTTATGGAAATTGGAACTGGCAACCAGTTCCTGATCAAAAGCTCAAGTGCCCATGCCATAAGACATAAGATAAACAAGTGGGACCTCATCAAAATGAAAAGCTTCTGCAAAGCCAGAGAAACCATTAAGAGAGCAGAGAGCAGGGAGACAGCCCACAGATTGGGAAAAAATATTTGCCAATGTATATCTGACAAAGGCCTGACAACTAGGATCTATTAGGAACTCAAACATACTAAAAAGTAAAAAACAGACAGCCCCATTACAAAGTGGGCAAAAGATATGAATAGACGCTTCTCAAAAGAAGACATATGAACAGCCAACAGATACATGAAAAAATACTAGTCATCAAAGAAATGCAAATTAAAACCACACTGAGATACCACTCACTCCAGTTGGGTTGACCATCATCAATAACTCGAAAAACAACAGATGCTGGAGAGGATGAAAGGAAGAGGGAACACTTCCACACTATTGATGGGAGTGTAAACTAGTACAACTTCTGTGGAAAACAGTTCTAAAAATTGACCTTCCATATGACCCCATGACCCCCCTTCTGGGAATATACCCAGAGGAACTCAAACCACTCCATAAAAAAGATACCTGCATATATATGTTTATTGCAGCATTATTCACAATAGCAAAAACATGAAACCAACCGTGCTGCCCATTGAAAGAGGACTGGATTAAAAAAATGTGATACAGATACACAATGAAATATTATGCAGCCATAAAGAAGGACAAAATCATAAACTTAGTAGCAACTTGGATGGACTTAGAATCTATAATACTCAGTTATCTGTCACAGAAACAAAGAATTGAGTGCCACATGTTCTCACTCATAAGCAGACCTGGAACAATTATCATAATACTATAAGAAAGGGAGTGGCAATAGTGGGAAGCTGTGGGAGGGGGACACACCTTATCAACAAGGGTACCTGCATAATGACCATTGGTATACCTACCCTGAATTGTATCCCTCATCTTTAAAATAGAGAGATTTTATGAACACCAATATTTAGTAGAGTTAAAATTTAGGATATTAGAAAATATCAGTGCTTCTGGATATAATAGCTCTTTGGATCAAACAGAGGTTAACTTAAAACAGGTAATTTTTAACTAAAATTAATATTCTATTCATATTTCTTTAGTCTTTACCTAATATTATTTTTCTGTTCCAAGATCCCATTTAGGATACCACATTAAATTTAGTCATCAGTTTTCTTAGTCTTCTTTTGGCTCTGACAGTTTCTCAGATGTTTATTTGTTTTTGATGACCTTGATAGTTTTTTGAGGCATATGTCAGGCATTTTGTTGACTGTCCCTCGGTTGCAATTTAAGACTTCTTTGTCACCTGGGCTCGGTGGCTTAGCCTGTAATCCCGCGCCTTGGGAGGCTGAGGTGAGTGGATTGC
>NW_007251432.1:144264-173087 GCF_000164805.1 Carlito syrichta | reverse complement strand
CGGCCACTGCACTCCAGTCTGGGCAACAGAGTGAAACTCCAACTCAAAAAAAAAAAAGAAGACTTCTTTGTATATTTTGGATACTAGTCTTTTATCAGATATATATTTTACTAAGATTTTTCTCCCAGTTTATGCCTTGTCTTTTTAAATTTTTAAATATTTATATACTGTATGTGTATATTGCTTTTATTTTTTTTAATTGGCACACAGTTGTACCTGTTTATGGGGTACAGTTGATATTTCAATACATGTATGCAATGTGTAATCAAGTCAGCGTAATTAGGATATCCATCACCTTAAACATGTATCATTTCTTTATGTTGGGGACTTTAAAAATTCACTCTTCTAGCTGTTTGAACATATACAATAAGTTATTGTTAATTATGAGGAGGTACAGGCTTCCCCCACTAGTTAAGTGTTCTAGAAACCTATTGTCATCAGTTTACCATCTAGCAATGTGAGACACAAGTTTTGGAAGAAACGTCCCAAGTTGTGGCAAACAGATGACTGGTTCTTCCACCATAACAGCTCACCTGCCCATACCAGCTGAATATTCAGCAGTTTTTGACCAAAAAAGGCATGACTCCTGTGTCCCACTCTCCCTGTTCACCCGATCTCTCCCCACTGAGAGAGTTTTTTTGTTTACCTAGGTAGTTCTTCTTGTTTACCCAGTGAGTTCTGTTTACCCAGGTAGAAAAAGTCCTTAAAAGGAAAAATGTTGTTGATGTGGAAAAGGTGAAACAAAAAATGACTGAAGCACTAAAAGCCTTCAAAATTGACAGGTTCAGAAGTGTTTTGATCAGTGGAAAAGGCATCTTGATAGGTGTGTTACTTCAAATGGAGAGTACTTTGAAGGTGATTGTAGTTTGAACATGTAAGAATAAATACACAATTTATTATAAATAAATTCTGTGTTTTTTGGGGTCCCCATTTGTATCATCAACGTACAATGTTATAGAGCATTAGAATGTATACTTCCTACCTGGCTGTAATTTTGTATTTGTTACTCAACCTCTGGCTATCCTTCCCTGCCTCTAGTAACCACTGTTCTGCTTTCTATTTCTGAGATATCATTTTTTAGCTTCCACAATGAGTGAGAACATGCAATATCTGTCTTTCCATGCCTAGCTTATTTCACTTAGCACAGTATTCTCCAGGCTTTTTCATGTTGCTGCAAATGACACGATTTTGTTCTTTTTTATGACTGAAGAGTATTCTATTGTGGCTTCTACCACATTTCCTTTATCCATTCATATTTTGATGGACATGTAGGTTGATTCTATATCTTGTCTATTGTGAGTAGTGCCACAGTAAACATGAGAGTGCAGGTATCTATTTGACATACTGATTTTCTTTTCTTTGGGTAGATCCTTAGTGGATCATATGGTTCTGTTTTAAGTTTGTTGAGGAAGCTCAATGTTGTTTTCCATAATGGCCGTACTAATTTACATTCTCACTAACAGTGCATAAGAATTTCCCCTTCTTCTCATCCTTGCTAGCATCTATTGTTTTTTTTTTTATTATAGCCATCCTAACTGGGATAAGGTGTATATCTCATTGGGGTTTCAATTTGTATTTTCCTGATGATTAGTGATGTTTGCATTGTTTTATATACTCAACTTGTGTTGAGTACTACTTGTGTCTTTTTTGGACATAAAAAAGACCTCTAACCTAGATGTCCATTCAGCTCATTTGCCCATTTTCAAATGGAATTTTTTTTTTTTTTTGCTTGATGAGTTGAGTTCTTTGTATATTCTGGATATTAATCCCTTGTCAGATGAGTAGTTTGCAAATATTTTCTCCAATTCTGTTGATTGTCTCTTCCCTCTGTTGATTATGTTGTTGGTTTGCTGTACAAAAGTCTTTCAGTTGTTTTTTTTTTTTTTGAGTTGGAGTCTCACTCTGTCGCCCAGACTGGAGTGCAGTGGCTCGCTCCCGGCCACCGCAGCCTCGACCTGTTGGGCTCCGGCGATCCTTCCGCCTCAGCTTTCCAAGTATCTGGAACTACAGGCGCGTGCTACCACACCCTGCTAATTTTTTGATTTGTTGTAGAGATGAGGTCTCGCCAAGTTGCCCAGGCGGGTCTCGAACCCGCGGGCTCAGGCAATCCACTCACCTCAGCCTCCCAAGGTACGGGATTACAGGCTGAGCCACCGAGCCCAGTTGTCTTTCAGTTTATTACAATCCCATTTGTCTGTTTTTGCTTTTGTTTGCCTGTGCTTTTGAGGTCTTCTCCATAAAATATTTGCCCTGACCAATGTTCTGAAGTATTTTCCCTATGTTTTCATCTAGTAGTTTTATAGTTTGGGGACTTACACTTAAGTCTTTAGTCCATTTTGAGTTTTATTTTGTATTTAGTGAGAAATAGAGGTCTAGTTTCATTCTTCTGTGTATGAATCTTCAGTTTTTCAGCATAAGTTTTTGAAGAGACTGTTCTTTCCCTATGAATATTATTGACATCTTTGTCAAAAATCAGTTGGCTGTTAATACATGGATTTATTTCTGGGTTTGCTGTTTTCTTCCATTGGTCTTTATGCCTTTTTTTATGCTAGTACCATGTTGTTTTGGTTACTTTAGCTTTGTAGTAACCTTTTTTGCTCAGGTTTGCTTTGGTTGTTTGGGGATCTTTTGTAGTTTCATATGAATTTTAGTATTGTTTTTTCTATTTCTGTGAAGAATGTCATTGGTATTTTGATAGGGATTCATTGAATCTCTAGATCACTTTTGATAGTATAATCATTTTAATAATATTAATTCTTCCAATCCATGCCATATATATACTTATTTATTTATTTATTTTGTCCTCTTCAATTTCTTTCATTAGTGTCTTATAGTTTTCTCTCACCTCCTTGGTTATATTCATTCCTAGGTATTTTAATTTTTTAAACTATTGCAAATGGAATTGCTTTCTTTCTTTTTCTGCCAGTTCATCATGAGTGCATGACAGTGCTACTGATTTTTGTGTGTTGATTTTATATCCTGCAAAAATGTTTCTCAGTTCTAAATTCTTTTTGGAGGCGATTCTAGTGTTTTCTATATATCAGACCTTATCATCTGCAAACAGGGACAATTTGACATCCTCCTTTCCAGTTTGGATGCCCTTTATTTTTTTCTCTTGCTTAATTGTTCTGGCTTGGACTTCCAAAAGCAGGCACAAATCTGCATCTTAATAAACCTAGAATTGCAAGTTGAGGTTTGAGTTTTCCTCTAACCTAGATGCTATGAAAGCTGGTTTAGAAAGCCATATGAAAATCTAGGAGATAAATGAAGGAACTGTATTATAACTATTTAAATGAACTTGAGACTAGAAAACTGCACAACCAACTTGTTCCTGCTCACTGCTTCCTTCCCCCACTGAATCACTGTCACTTCCCAGCTTGGGAGTCACCTCTTGCTGAGCTTTCCCTCACTCAAGTGTGTTAGAAGTCACTCCTCTGAGTTCCCACAGCACCTCACGCATAACTCTGTCATGCTATGTTGCCATGTAAGTGTGCCTTCCTGTACTGTAAGCTCCATGAACTCAAGCATGTCTTTTTTATCTTTGTATCCCAGTTACTGGCATTTGTCAGTGGTATTTGATAAATGGTTATGAGGTTGTTTTGAGTTCCTGATCTTTGGCCTCTAAAGCTTTCTGTTGTATGAAAAACAACCAGTCCTTGCCCCTCCACTCTTGGTTTACTTAGCATCCTTCTAATAGTAAAGCATTATACTGTAAGAGGGACTCACTTTAGATTGCTGACTGCCCTTTACAAGCTATGTGACCTTAGGCAAGCCACTAAATTAGTGTCTCAAGGCTTTAGTATTGAATCTTTTCAGTGAAAGATTTAACTGAATAATCTGCAAATTCCAAAAAAGCTGCAAAGCTCTGTGGCCTAGAAGCAAAGTAGAGTAGTGAAAAACTAACGCTAGTCTAGTAACCTGTGTTTACCAAGTATTTGTGTATAAATCTACCTTGCCTTGAAGATAAATGTATATGATGTGCCAGAGGAAAAACAAACGCTAAAGTAACTTGGAAGCCTGAATTTTAAATTAAGTTTGGTACAATTTGTGTTAATTACATTTTGCTATATTCTCATTATGTGACAAAATTGGATATTCACGTGTCATATGTGAGGTCATTAAGATATAACATTAGATTAATCAAGATAGTCCATAACTTCATCTTCCTGGTTAATACACTATTTAGTAAAGTTATATCTTGAAATTTTGTGAAATATAGAAAAAAAAATTTTTTGAACCAGGCACGGCCTGTAATACTAGTGCTTCGGGAGGCTGAGGCAGGTGAATTGCTTGAGGCCGGAAGTTCAGGACCAAACTGGGCAACATAGTGAGACCTCATCTTAAAAATAATAATAATAATAATAATAATTTGAATTAATGTTGGTCAGTATATTTTATTTTGCTTCAAGAAACTTGTTGTTGTTGTCTTGTTTTGGTTTTTTTTTTGAGTTGGAGTCTCACTCTGTCTCCCAGACTGGAGTGCAGTGGCCGCTCCCGGCCACCGCAGCCTCGACCTGCTGGGCTCTGGTGATCCTTCCACCTCAGCCTTCCAAGTAGCTGGAACTACAAGCGCGCGCTACCACGCCTGGCTAATTTTTTGATTTACTGTAGAGATGAGGTCTCGCCAAGTTGCCCAGGTGGGTCCCGAACCCGTGGGCTCAGGCAGTCCACTCACCTCAGCCTCCCAAGGCACGGGATTACAGGCTGAGCCACTGATCCTGGCTAAGAAAGTTTAATGAACAATATTTTTAAAACACAAAATAAACTTGACAATATGAACTTTTACTTTTTTGCTCTTTTCATGTTCTTCATGATCAAGGATTCTGATTTTTGATGTTTGTTTTTTCTTTTTATCTTATATACTTTCAGCTCACTTAGAGGCTAGTTTTGAAGAGGTAGAAAACCACCTGCTGCATCTGGAAGATTTATGTGGTCAGTGTGAATTAGAAAGATACAAACATATGCAGTCCCAGCAACTGGAGAATTATAAGAAAAATAAGAGGTGAGTTTGAAAAACAGGCCACAATATCCATCTTCAATCTGGAAGTTTCTCCCATTACTTTACATACTATTCTTCGTAAGTCCTGGCTGATAAAAAGACATAGGTTTCAACATATAAAGCTCATTGATAAGCTTCCCAAACTTTTTTTTTTTAACCGTGCTTGTTGCCATTTTGTGGAGATGAGTTCAGGATAGGCTCAGATAGTCTGAAGCACGATTCTCCACTATAAAGGTGGAGGGGAGCAGAGCAGAGGGCCAAGTTTCCAACACAGTCGCAGCCCCAATCTGGTTTTCTCTAAGAGGCAAATGACTGAGCTGCTTTTCCTTTTTTTCTCTTTTATTACTTAGAGCAGGAGGCAAGGAACCTGAGCCCTGCCTGTGGAAAGGGGCTAGATGAGTTTGCATCTCAACTCTGTCACATACTACCTATGGGACCTTAGGCAAAATATTTAATCTCTCTGAGCCTCAGTGTTACTGATTTATGATGAGGATTATCATATACCCACCTCATAGAGTTGTTGTGAGAATTAAATGAGATAATTGTGATCTAATTCCAATTAGTGCTCTGTAAGTATTAATAATGATTATTATAACTAGGCCAACCTGAACTGGAAATGGAAGAGGGGTCTAAGGGTAACAGCCTGCCAGACTAGCTGTGGCATCCCAAGTCCTGCAGTGGCCATCTTGGACAGGGCTGGAAGGTGCAAGGTGGATATCTCTGAAGTCCATGGGGGGAGGTCCATCCACAGTGGCTGGTGAGAAAGCATGAATCTGATTGGCATCTGTCTGGGCACAGCAGGAACTGAAGCTGCAAGGGGGCTTTGCTAGACAGTAGGAAACAGAAGTCCTGGGGTTGGAGGCTGGTTATGGCTGAAGAGCAGATTTGGTGGGAGAGGGAGACAGAGCAGAGTACACTGTTGGTCTTATGAGTATTGGTAAGTGGAGTTATCCTGAGTCGAGAGTGTGGCAGTAGCAGCAGGGCTGCTGACAGGAGGTGATGGTCACTGATATACCAAATAAAGGTGGGGAAAAGCTAATGCATAGGTGAGGTGGATTATCACATTAGTAAGTCTTCCAGAATGAAGCCAAAGGATGAGGCAGAGGTGAACACTGAGTATTTTAGAGCTAAAGTTCTCAGTCAGGTCCATGTGTCCTTAGAGATGAGCCATAGGAGTCACCTGGGGAGAGTGTTTCAAATGCAGGTTCCTGGGTCTCCGTCGTTGAGGAATTATTTCTGATGGTATTGCTTTGAACAAGCATTCCAGGTGATTCTGATATTGGTGATTCCAGGACCATGTTTTGAGAGACTGTTGAGTAGAGGTGGAGGATTGAATGGTTTTGTGCAGGTTCTGAATGGAAGAGCTTCAGAAGAGCTACAAGGGGGCCATCAATCCAGTTGTTCCAAAAGGTTGTATATGAGTTTTTCTGAAAGTGGTTTCCATAAATTTCATCTGCCCCATAAAGATTAGAGGAGGGCATATGGCATCCTTAAGAATGGTGTCCTCATCAGAAGGAGGCCTTATGAATGAATGGATGAACCATGTGAACTTGAAGACTTTCAGACTAATTTGTGGGCATGGGAGACAAGGAACTTCCCTCAACAGGAAGGTAGCAGAGATAGAGATGGTTAGGTTAGTCTTCCATTTTAAATGAAAAGGCAGGAAATAATATGTTGTGATCAGATTCGTCATGGAAATAACTTTGTTTATGATATAACAGGATTTTAAAGAACATGGTAGGAAGGCTTAGAATTTTGAAAGCAGATTTTTGCAGGCGGTTGGACAGTTTGGGTACAGGGCATGTGATCCTAGAAGATAGTTTTCTCATCTGTAAAATGGAGATTTTACAATCTTAGCTTTTAAGATTGTTTTGGGGGAATCAATTAGTAAAGTGCTTGGTACCCAGTAAGTACTCTGTTGGTGGTAGCCAGCTCTGGCTAACTTGTATTATTACTTTTGCAAATATAAATAGATAGGTGTTCTATTTTTTTTTTTTTTTTTTGAGTTGGAGTCTCACTCTGTCGCCCAGACTGGAGTGCAGTGGCCGCTCCCGGCCACCGCAGCCTCGACCTGCTGGGCTCCGGCAATCCTTCCACCTCAGCCTTCCAATTCCAAGTAGCCGGAATTACAGGCATGCGCTACCACGCCCGGCTGATTTTTTGATTTATTGTAGAGATGAGGTCTCGCTGCCCAGGCGGATCTCGAACCCGCGGGCTCAGGCAATCCACTCACCTCAGCCTCCCAAAGGCGCGGGATTACAGGCTGAGCCACTGAGCCCAGCTGTGTTCTATATTTTTAATATCAGGTTTTTTTAGCTACCTGGATACAAGAATTATGTGAATAGTGTGATTTTTATGTCAGTGTGTGTTAGCATTTGGTTGTTTGAAAAATAGTACAAGTATACCTTGGAGATATTGCAGATTTGGTTCCAGACCACCTCAATAAATTGAATATCAAAATAAAACAAGTTACACAGTTTTTTTGGTTTCCCAGTACATATAAAAGCTATGTTTCCACTAAAGTTGAGTCTATTAAATGTGCGGTATAATTATATCTTTTTTAAAAAGTGCACATACCCTTAACTTAAAAATACTTTTTTGCTAAAAAATGATAACGAATCATGTGAGTCTTCAGTGAGTTTTAGTCTTTCAGGTAGTAGAGATCTTGCCTCGATGCTGATGACTGCTAACTGATGGGGTGGTGTTGCTGAAGAGTGGGATGGCTGTGGCAATTTCTTAAAATAAGACAATGAGTCTGCCACACTGATTTACTCTTGCACGAAAGATTTCTCTGTGGTATGTGTTGCTGTTTGATAGCACTTTGTCCACTGTAAAACCTTTTTCAAAATTGGAGTCAGTCCTCTCAAACTCTGATGCTACTTTGCCAACTAAGTTTATGTCATATTCTAACAATGTTCACAGCATCTTTATCAGGAGTAGATTCCATCTCAAGAAACCACTTTTCTAATTAAAAAAAAAAAATTAGCCAGGCATTGTGGCACGAGTCTGTAATCCCAGCTACTCAGGAGCCTGAGGCAGAAGGATTGTTATAGCCCAGAAGGTTGAGGCTATGGTGAGCCGTGATCATGCCACTGTACCTACAGCCTGAGTAACAGAGTGGGACTCTGACTCAAAACAAAACAAAACCTTCTTTGCTCTTTCATAAGAAGCAACCCTTTGTTTTATCATGAGTTTGCAGCAATTTAGTCATATCTTCAGGCTCCACTTTTAATTCTAGTTCTCTTGCTATTTCCACCACATCTGCTGTTCCTTCTTCCACTGAAGTCTTGAACCCCTCAAAGTCATCCATGAGGTTTGAAATCAATATCTTCCAAACTCCTGTGCATATTGATATCTTAACCTTTCTTGAATCATTAATGTTCTTAATGCCATCTAGAATGATAAAAAACTTCTGATGGATCTGGGAAAAGTACATTGAAAACCTTTGTTTTCAATGTACTTTTCCCAGATCCATCAGAAGCCTAACAAATCTATGGCAGCTGTAGTCTTACAAAATGTTTTTTTTCTTAGATAATGAGACTTGGAAGTCAAAAATAACTCCTGATCCATGGGGTGCAGAATGGTTGTTGTGTTAGCAGGCATGACAACAACATGAATCTTCTTGTACATCTCCATTGGTGCTCTTAGGTGGCCAGATGCATTGCCAACGAGCAGTCATATTTTAAAAGGAATCTTTTTTTCTGAGCAATAGACCTCAATAGTGGACTTGAAGTATTCGGGAAACGATGCTGTAAACAGATGTGTTGTCATTCAGGCTTTGAAGTTATATTTATAGAGCACATACAGAGCAGATTTAACATAATTCTTAAGGGTCCTAGGATTTTTGAAATGGTAAATGATCACTGACTTCACCTTGAAGTTGTCAGCTGCATTAGCCCCTAAAAATATAGTCAGCCCGTTTTTTGAAGCTTTTAAATCAGACGTTGACTTTTCCTCTCTAGCTATAAAAGTCCTCGATGATATCTTCTTCCAATAAGAAACTGTTTTGTCTACTTGAACATATGGTATTTAACTACGTTCATCAGTGATCTTAGCTAGATCTTCTGGATCACTTGCTGCAACTTCTCTATTAGCACTTGCTCATCTTGCACTTTTATGCTATGGAGATGACTTCTTTCCTTCAATTTTATGAACCAACCTCTTGGTAGCATCTGACTTTTCTTCTGCAGCTTCCTCACCTCTCTTAGTCTTCACAGAGTTGAAGAGAGTGAGGCCCTTGCTTTGGATTAGGTTTTGGCGTAAGAGAATGTTGTACTGGTTTACTCTTCTATCCAGATCATTGAAACTTTCTTCATATCAGCAATAAAGCTGTTTTGCCTTCTTATCATTCATGTGTTCACTGGTGTAGCACTTTGAATTTCCTTCAAGAACTTTTCCTTTATATTCACAACTTGACTGTTTGCCAACTAGCGGCCTAGCTCTCAGCCTGTTTCGGCTTTCTGCTTGCCTTCCTCACTAGGCTTAGTTAGTTCTAACTTTTGATTTTGAGTGAGAGACTCTTCCTCCTGAAATCACTATTAGTATTTCCATTCAAAAGTGTTAAGAGAAATACAATTTGTTTGGATTATTGTGAAAATCCCTTGAAGACCTAAGCTTGAATTTCTATTTTGCTGCTTGCTAGGAAAGTCTGAAATGGCATCTTCTCCCAATAGAAGGCAGTTTCGTTTAGTGTAGCCACCTTCATCAATTATCTTAGCTAGACAAAGGTTAAACCCTGTTTGGCCATTCCCAAATGACCTATCCTCAGCTTTCTTGTGTGTAAAATAGAGATAATGAAAACTTCTGGCTGAGTTATTGAAAATAAGAAACTTTAAAAAAATTTGTTCTTAAAAGGCCAGATAAGATCTGGTCTATTTAGCTCACAGAATCATTGGTAGTTCTCAATTCTAATGAACTTCTCTAAAGACATATAGTAGAAATACTGAATATGAGACATTGCTGAAATAGATTTATAAATTTTAATCTTTCTGAAACTCTTAGCTTGTTTTATTAACATGTAAATGGATTAGTTATCTATCTATCACCTATCTGTCTATCACTATCATCTACCTATTTAATTTTGAGATGGGGGTCTCTTTCTGTCACCCATGCTGGAGTGCAGTGGCATGATCGTGGCTCTCCACAGCCTCGACCTTCTGAGCCAGACGATCCTGCCACCTCAGGTTCCCCAGCAGCTGGGACTGCAGGCGCACACCATCAAGTCTGGCTAATTTTTCAATTTTTTTTGTAGAGACAAGGTCTTGCTGTGTTGCCTTGTCTGGTCTTGAACTCCTGGGCTTAAGCAACAGGTATGAACCACTGCACCCCATCCTTAAATGGATAAATTATCTTTTTAAAAGAAACTTTCTGGAAGCAATTTAGTCTGATTATTTATATGCTGATTGATAATTGGTCACAATTAATTAACCAAATTAATAATTTGGGTACAAAGCCGAGAATTGAGCAATTTTATTCTGTCAAATGTAGCTTAGCCAAAAATATCTTTTAAATAAATCATGTAGGACTTTTATTGTTTAGAGATGTTTCATTTACATTTCAAACTCCTTCTTGGTTATTCTTATTCAATCCCGAGGTATCAAAACTGGGAATATGATGAAGGCTAGTGTAATTACACCAAAATAGTCTTTTTTTTTTGAGTTGGAATCTCACTCTGCTGCCCAGGCTGGAGTGCAGTGGCATATCACAGCCACTACAGCCTTGACCTGCTGGGCTCAGGCAATCCTTCCACCTCAGCCCTCCAAGTAGCAGGAACCACAGGCATGTACCACCACACCCAGCTCATTTATTTTTATTTTTTTATTGTAGAGACAAGGTCTCACCAAGTTGCCCAGGCTGGTCTCAAACCCCTGGATTCAGGCAATTCTCTTGCCTCTGCCTTCCAAAGTGCTGGGATTATAGGCATGAGCCACTTTCTTTGCCACCAAAATAGTTTTTGAACTTTTACTTAACACATCACTCATTTTTGCTGTAAACCCATTAATAACGGTAAGGAAATTTTTCAAAGTTATAAC
Source organism: Carlito syrichta (assembly GCF_000164805.1). NCBI lineage: Eukaryota > Metazoa > Chordata > Mammalia > Primates > Tarsiidae > Carlito > Carlito syrichta. The sequence goes on along the minus strand of NW_007251432.1, from coordinate 162,056 downwards.
TCAAAAGAACAATAAGAATGGAAGAAGAGGGCAACCCCCTTATGTCCCCTCCCACCGTGGGAGCTTTTCTATCCTCTCAATAAATCCTGCTTTCAAAAAAAAAAGAATGGAAGAAGAAATAGTAGATTGAGAGATGACATCAACATTCTGGAAGATGGAAAGTGGATAGAAGAGTGATAACTGACTTAGCAGAGCTGAAAAGACTGAAATCTGAGCTGGTGTGTGAGTGCCTATAGAGGGGAACTCGGACATGAGGCGTGCTGATATGTACTGCAGAATGCTAGAAGGGTTCAGGAAGCAAAGGCACAGGATCCTTGAAGTGTAAGATGTGCCGAAAGCAGGAGAATTGGTTGAAAGTACAAATATGGAGAAGTTAGATCCCCTGGTCCTCTGCTCAGCTGGATGATTACCCCTTTTCTAGCTCATTAGGGAACGTGGGGTTGCCCCTGAGAGGCTCCAAACTTGATTCTAGACACATTTGAGGGCAGGAAGAGGTACAGCTTTATTGAAAACAGAGCGATTAAGTCACCGTCTATATAGTAAACAATAAGACTGCTTAGGCCTTTTTCCCATTAGCTTCCAGAACTCCGGCAACCATTGGGGGTTCATCTGTGAAACCAACCTGCCCAAGAGAAAAGATCTGCACATGTGGACATTTCGGGAAACGGCTGAGTTTGCGTATTTAACATCCTCTGATGATGAGCCCCACACCTCTGTGCTTGGAGTCAGGTCTCTGTCACCCAGGCAGAATGCAGTGGCACAATCATGACTCACTATGGCCTCGACCTCCAGGGCTCAGGCAGTCCTTCTGCTTTAGCCTCCCAAGTAGCTGGGACTACAGGCATGTGCCACCATGCCCAGTTAATTTTGTGTAATTTTAATTTTTTTGTATAGACAAGGTCTCACTATGTTGCCTAGGCTGGTCTCTAACTCCTAGGCTTAAGCAATCCTCTGCCTCAGCCTCTCAAAATAATTCCTCATCTGGTAAATCATAGTGCTTGTACCATCTGCTACCCTGATCCCCTCATGAAGGTGAATGACATCATTCAGATCGATTAGAGACTGGCAAGATTACTGATTTCATCATGTTGACACTGGTAACCTGTATACAGTGACTGGAGGTGCTAACCTGGGAGGAATCGGTATGATCACCAATGGAGAAAGACATCCTCGGTCTTTTGATGTGGTTCATGTAAAAGATGCCAACGATAAGAGCTTTGCCAGCCGCTCTCCAACATTTTTGTTATTGACAAGGGCAGCAAACCCTGGATTTCTCTTTCCCAAGGAAAAGGTAGCCGCCTCAGCATTGCTGAAGAGAGACAAGAGCCTGGCAGCCAAACCCAGCAGTGGGTGAAATGGTGTCCAAGTGACATGACAGAAAGATCTTTGTACTTAATTAAAGGTAACACAGCATGGTTAACACCTCAAGATTGGATCCAGCTAGACAGAGCTGAGAGAGCTGGGCAGTGGCTGCTCCTCTTTACTGTGAACAGGCCCTCCAGGGTACCACTTGACTTAAGGAACATACATGTGTGTTTATTATGTAATAAACATAAAAATTTAGTTAAAAATGTTTTATTAGCTGCAGCATTCCCTGAATTGTTCTGCATGGACTACTAGGCTGAAAAGGTAGTCACTGATGCAACATTCTGTGATCAAATAAGCTCCAGAAACACTTTATTCTGCATTTGCCCCATAGACCGGTGCGTGTCAGTGTATTAAAGGTTCTGGGAATTTCTGTACTTTAGAAATTTGTTTGACTCAGCATTTCACAACTTACTTGCTCACAGAACCAATTTGCATGTAATACATATTAAAATTCTGTGACTTAGTATTCTACATAACGCTGTTTGAGAAATGTTCAAATACTGTTAGCAAAAATTAAACTTTTAATTTTCTGATCCACAAGAGATGAGTTTCTTAAAAATACATCTTCTTTTTAACAAGATGCTGTGCAAACTAAACTAAGCATTTTCTGTTTCTTGCCCTGAAAAAGATATGTGATACAAAAAGCTGAATATATAATATGTGTATGTGTATGCATTTTTTAGACAATATCTGTTCACCCTGTAGCTTTCCAGAAAATCTAGGCCAGGCAACTGGAGGAAGGTGGGGAGGCTGGGGAAATGAAGGATAACGTCTCACACTCCTCCACTGCTGATCATATCTGCAAGAAGCTCCTGTGCAGTTTCTCATTTGGCTCCCACCAAAGCCTGAGAGAGGGGGAGGGTAATAATTCCTGAAGTCGGGAAGGAGATTGAGCTGCATGGAATCATCTGGCTACTTTGGGGCCAGCATCAGAGCCAGGGTTTTCAGATTCCTCCCTGATCCCACACCTCACCCAAATGTGTTCTCCTTTTTTGACTATGAATTGGAACAAACTGAACCAGCCTCAGATGTTGATATTGATGCATTTGTAGTTGAGATTGGTTGTATGGTATTTTGCCATTTGATGAACATTCCTGCCCCTACAAAAACAAGAATAGGATTTATTCCCAGGAGTGACTGTGGCTTCCTACTTTGGTAATTCTTACAGTGGGAAGGGAAATATATAGCCTCAGGGTGATTCTGAGAGCACTTAATGTACCCTTGAGAAATATTTGAATAGATGGTTTAACCTAAGAATTTTTGTGGTGAAGAAGGACATCCTTCAACTGGTTATATGATGGAAGTGGTGTGGAAGAAACTGTAGTTATAGGGGGAAAATACCCGTAATTTGTTTTTCGAAATAAAGTAATAGCACTTTCTGCATGTAAAGTGCTATTACTATTAGCAATGCCTTTTATGGACAGGAATAGACACTGCCTTGATAAATAGCAAAATGTTATCTAGTAGATAGGATATGGCTGTAGGCAGGAGACAGGTACTGATACCAGTAGCTAAGTTGTCAGATAGTTCAAAAGATGAGTGTACAGCATACAAGTCTAACTCATGGGCCCTTTGCAGAGGCTTTTATAACCAATAGGAAATATATTTTTCATGAGGTAGGAAGAGTTAATATCTAGTATGTGAACCAAAATAAAGAACTTAAAACCATGTACATGGATTTGTCTAGCTAGCAGTCTGAAAAATGGGCTTGAGATTTGACTTATTCTTGGTCACAGGTGTGGGGGAAGACAGACAATAAATATATAAAGAAAAAAGAATTTGAAGGAAATAAAATGGGTTGTTATAATGGAAGGTGGGGGAGGACTGTGTTAGCTAAGGTGAGCAGGGAAGGCCCTTCTTGGAAGATTCATGAGAACTGGGGCCTGGATTAGAAGATAGCCCTGTGAGGATCTAGGAGTATACAGTTCCAGGAAGAAGGAACAGTAGGTGCAAAGAACCTGAATCATGAACCATAGGGAGGTTTAGAAATAAAACTAACAGGAAGTATGCATCTCAGCCTTCTAGATTTTTAGTCTTTCCATTGCCACCATAATCCTTGTAGTGCTTACCGAGATTCTTTCATAATAATTAGTTATAATTACATATACGTATATAATTTAATTAAAATAATCCTTACTTCCAGACTTCTAGATCACTTATGTTGTCCCCTTCAGTCCACAGCTTACCATCAGAATTCCTCCAAAAATAGCTACATCTTGAAGAACAGTGATTTTAGCAATTCTTGTTAATTATAAATGACTCATAATTTTGACAGTCTTCTGTTGGACTTGAAATCTGCTTAGGGCATACCAAACTCCAGAAACATTTTTTACTGATTTGTTCAGACTTGGAAGTTTGATTGTCTCTTAAAACCTGCCTCCAGTAAGCAGTGGTCACCACTTCCGATGAGATTTAGTGCTTATGCATATTGCGAAAGAGTCAGCATTCCTTTTGCTTTATGTTTATATATTCATTATACCTGATGCTATGGGATTATTCCCTTCTTTTTGTTTGTGTGTGTTTTTGTTTTACTTCTTCTATATTTAGAAGATACAGATAGAAACATAGAAATCTTTAGAATACAGAAAATATAGAAAATCTTTAGAACAAAGCGTAACACATTTATTTGTAAGACTGTGGTATATCTGTACTGGTATTTAACCAGTATATGTTCTAGAGAATAACCTTTCAAACTCCTGAGCTTCAAGAAGTGACTGTCCAAACTAACCTAGTTGGTGATGTGACCAAAGGTCTGACTGACACTTCCACTTCAGAAAGTTGATGGGGGTAGTGATGGTGGGGAGATCCAGCAGGAGTGAGGCTCTCAGACCTGGTTTTGCTAGAAAAGGGGCAGAAGAAACCAGTGATATTCTCCAGGGTGAACATGGCTCTGGAACCAAAAGAAAAGGTCCAGAGCACCCAATGCAAAGGAGGATGGCAAAAAAGACTGTAACTAGCTTCTAGGGTTTTTCAGTGGAGGTCTGTTTGGATGCTGAATGGGAAATGAAGCAGGAGATCTCTCCCTCAGGCAGTGCTTTTACAAAAAGGAATTAGACTGATTCATCCACCCAAGATGGAGTAATGGGGACCAGATTTACTCTCCCACCCGATACAATTTAAAAAACAGGCAAAGCCGGGCTCGGTGGCTCAGCCTGTAATCCCGCGCCTTTGGGAGGCTGAGGTGAGTGGATTGCCTGAGCCTGCGGGTTTGAGACCCGCCTGGGCAGCGAGACCTCATCTCTACAATAAATTTAAAAAAATTAGCCGGGCGTGGTAGCGCGCACCTGTAGTTCCGGCTACTCGGAAGGCTGAGGCAGAAGGATCGCCGGAGCCCAGCAGGTCGAGGCTGTGGTGGCTGGGAGCAGCCACTGCACTCCAGTCTGGGCAACTGAGTGAGACTCCAACTCAAAAAAAAAAAAAAAAAACAGGCAAAATAGATGTCATAATGTTTTTTAAGACACTGCACTTTGGGCAAAGAAGAGATGTGGTGATATCTGATAGATGAAAAACAAGTTAGGTGAGTCCTGTGATTGACCTGGCATCCTGCCTTGAAAGTTTCCAGGGTGCAGTGCAGGAAGGGGACCTAGGCAAAGTCTGGTGGACTCAGTTGAAGAGACAGAGCTGAGTCTGAGGAGACCAAGGCAATCAGAGTTTGTAGGACACAGTCCTAGAGAGGAGAGTTACTCAGAGAGAGAATCCTTGAAATCTGGAGAGTTCAGCAGAAGAAACTGCTAATTCAGATGAGGAAACTCCTGAGGCAGGAGGGGAAAAACATCCAAAAAGATGAGCTAACAGTATCTACCACTCTAATGATGTCAGTTCCCAACAGCCAAACTGGAAAAACTTATAATTCATGGGGCATTGCAACATAGACTTGAAGTCTTGCCTCAGCAGAGGGTATAATCAGCCCTTGACTCAGCACTGCTGCATACCTGCTTAACAAATCATAAAGCATGACCGAGCTCAGTATCTCAAGCCTGTAATCTCAGCACTTTGGGAACCCAAGACGAGAGGATTATCTGAGCCCAGGGGTTCGAGACCAGCCTGGGCAACTTGGTGAGACCTCATCTCTACAATAAATCAAAAATTTAGCCAGGCGTGGTGGAATGTGCCTATAGTTCCAACTACTTGGAAGGCTGAGAAAAATTTAAAAAATTATTTTAAATGGAAGGCTGAGGTGGAAGGATCACCTGAGCCCAGCAGGTCAAGGCTATAGTGGCCATGAGCATTGGGAAACAGAGTGAGACTCCAACTCAAAAATAAAAAATAAAAAATCATAGAGCAAGCATCAAAAAGATCAATTTGTTTCCAAGTAAATTAACTGAATACCAAACAAATCTCAAGAATATATATAGGAAAACATAAATATCTAGCATCCAACAAGATAAATCACAATGTCTGGCATCTATTCAAAGATTGCTAGGCAAACATTGAGGAGGGAACCAATCAAACAACACTATTAGAACTGACACAGGTATGAGAATTAGTAATCAAAGACAGTAAATACTGTTATTGTAACTATATTCTGTAAGTTCAAAAAGTAAGACATAGAAAATAGTTTAAGAGGCCCAAACTTGTGCTTCTTTTCTCCATGTTCTCCTTTTACTAACCTCCCCCCATCATTAGATGCTAGATTTTAGATATTTCCCAAGTGGGTTAATTGAAAGTACATTGAAATTTTTATTTTATTATACATATTATAATATGACAATCATACTTGCTAGGCCAATGACCTCTTGAAAGCAGACTGAGAGCTATGAATTTGTTGGCTTCATGAATGTGTAATCACATCATACATTTCCTTTCAAAATTAAACCTAAGCTTTTAAATTGGCATGGAATTGAGTTTAACAAGATTCTTGTTCTACAGTGTCTGTTAGAGAATAAATCTTGGCAGTTTCAGACTTCATATGTAGTCACGAGAACAGATTTAACCAGAATATTTAACAGTTTATTAGATCCTTAGGTTGACAGTAAATATGGTTTAGGGCTGATATTCAAGATCTTCAAGCTTTATTTTGAACAATGAGTATCTTTGCCACCAATAATAAAAAATCATGCATGTTCTGACTCATTCTTTAAAAATAATATTTCCCTAATTGGTTTATTCTTTTCCTTGACTTTTTCCTCCCTGTTGTGAATGCCATTCTGTACATTGGGGTTCATAAAAGTTTTTGTTTTTAGCAGAGACTTGAAAACCTAAAGTGTATCTTTAAGATGGAGAGTAGTTGGGACTAAAGATACAGCAATTTTGAGAAAGGTTTATTGAAATTCAAAAATACATGATTATCTTGGTTTTTTTTTTTTTTTTAAAGTAACTTGCACCAAGTGCAGTGGCTCATGCCTGCAATCACAGCACTTTGGGATCCCAGACTAGGAGGATTGCTTGAGCCCAGGAGTTCAAGACCAGCCAGACAACATAGTGAGACCTCGTTTCTACAAAAAAATTTCAAAAAAAATTAACCAGGCATGGTGGTGCACCCCTATAGCCCCAGCTATTTGGGAGGCTGAGGTGGGAGGATCACATGAGCCCAGGAGTTAGAGGCTGTGGTGAGCCACGATTGTGCCACTGCACTCTAGCCTGGACAACAGAGACCCCTGACTCAAAAAAAAGGAAGAAAAAGGTAGGTCTTTTTCCAAAGATTGATTATATAGCTCATGCATTTTAACCTACAGAATTTATACTCGCTCATCAGTTACTGTATTTTTCAGAAATGCTTTCAAAAGTATGAGATTTATCAGGTTTGGTTTTTTTTAATTTTAAAGATGTAGGGTGCAGTTCAGTGTTAAGTATACAGATGTTCATTATGCAGGCACCCTTGTTGATGAGGTGTGCCCCCCCACCCCCTGACAGTTTCCTGCTACTGCCAGTCTCATCCCCCCCACCCGGCAGTTTCTCACTACTGCCAGTCCCTTTCTTATAGTATTATGATAATTGTTCAAGGTCCGCTTATGAGTGAGAAAGTGTGATACTCAGTTCTTTGTTTCTGTGATAGATTACTCAGTATTATAGACTCTAAGTCCTTCCCAAGTTGCTGTGAAGTTCATAATTTTGTCCTTCTTTATGGCTGCATAATATTCCATCATGTATATGTACCACATTTTTTTAATCCAGTCCTGTTTCAGTGGGTAGTATGGTTGGTTCCATGTTTTTGCTATTGTGAATAATGCTGCAATAAACATACATGTGCAGATATCTTTTTCATAGAGTGATTTGAGTTCTTCACTTGAATGTGGCTAAAATCGTGGTATTGGTGTGCCATTCTCTTTTCCTGGTATTCTTGAGAGATGTAAGTGCTGGAACGGTCTGAGACACACTTAGCAGGCTGCCCCACTTGCTCTGACATAAGTGGCAGGGAAGAATGATGGCCAAGGCAGCAGCAAGAAAATGCAGGGCTTCTCTGCTGCAGCTCTTCCTCTGCGCGCCTGAGACTGTGCTCTAAACAGATCTCTTTGCTTGCTTGCCTCTTACATGCCTTTTACTAGTCTTTAGTTCAGGCTTGGAGAAATGGCTCTGTAATTGTTTAAAAGGACATGAACTCAGTTGCTACTGGAAAGGGTGTTTTGTTTTGTTTTGCTTTCAGATGGGATTTTACTATGTTGCCCATGCTGGTCTTGGACTCCTGGTTTGAAGATATTCTCCCGCTTCGGCCTTCTGAGTAGTTGGGATTATAGGTATGAGCCACCTTGCCCAGCTAGTACTACTGGAGAGATTTGATTCTGGATTTTAAAGAGGGACATTTTCCCCCAAAGTGAACATTTTTTTTCTCTCTGGACATTTCATGTTATGTTTTATTTATGATCAAGATTTGTGCTTATAACTGATATCAGAGAAGTACTTTATTGTCATATAAAATAACACTTCTTTGAGGGGAAAAAAATAGAAGTTACTGTATAGTTCTCAGGATTAATTCAGGTAGATTTGAGAATTTATCAATTGACATCAATATTCTGTGCTTTTACATGGGTTTTGAAAAGTTGAAGTTTTTGCTAAAATTACAAACATTGGACTAGTTTAGGGACAGTTAACATAATTGTCATCTCTTTCTCCCTCTTCTACCATCTTTACTCAGTTCCCAGTCCGGTTCAATATTTCTTGACTCTGTTCTTGCCTTTCTGTCTTTCCTGAGTTTTAGCCCATGTAGCCTCAGTTATACTGTAGCTTCCTAATTAGTCTTCTTGTCTATAATCTTATCTCCTAGTTGATTTGTATTACTGTTAGAGTATTAATTTTTTCTAAAATACAGATGTAATGAAATTTCTCATTATCTTCAAGATAAAAACTAAGTTATGATGATGAGAATAGCCTTTACTGAACATTTAATATGTAGTAGGCACTGTGCTTAAAAACTTTAACCTAAATTAACTCAGAATTCTCAAAATGATGAGTAGGTATACTCTCCTTTTTACCAATAAGAAAAAGAGGTCTAGGTGAGATTGAACAACTTGCCAGGAGTTGGAGAGCCAGGATATGGCAGTTCTGGGCCTGAATCAGTGTTTTTCTGACTTGGAGTCTGTTCACACCCTTTAGAGTAAATTGACTCCACACAGGTCCACGCTCTGGATTTAGGTGCCATGGAGTGTGGAAAGGCCCTTGGTTCTCTATGCAGTGACCACTTCCGTACACCGGGAGTGTTGACTGCTGTGAGTGGCTCATTGTGAAGATGAACAAGCAAGGGTTTTTAGAAGTGGTGCCACTTGATCAGGAATATGCTTGTATCTGGGATGCATGATTTGTTTTAAAACTCCACCTTTTTGTCCGCCACAAACACACCAAGCCTATAAGGATATATATCTTCAGGTGGAACTGAGTGACTGTGGACTAATGGGAAACAACAGAACACCGACTTGGGGGTGATGAATGGTAGGTACTCCTTTTCGAGAAAGATCTGGTGAGATGTTTCCCAGGAAAAAGCATCACAGTGATAGCGTCTGTCCATCAGCTGTAACAAAGGGACACTGTTCACGCATGTTCTGTAAAAAATGTAGAAAGTGTTGCTCAGCCATGAGCCCACTCCAGTATTCACTCATCAACACATACGCTCCTTCTGAGTCAGGACACAGACCATGGCCACTCGCCCTCTGCATCTCGTTCTGATTTCTCTCTTCTTCTTGGATGCCTCAGTCTTCTCCTCCTTTTAGCTTAGACCTTCAATCTCCAAGCTGAAAGGCTGAGAACAGATTCGCCCACCAATGAAGGTCCCTAAATGATCTCTTCCTTCTCAGAACTCTTATTGCCGATAGGCCCATGGAGCATAAACAGAATTTATTACTTTTCACAGACATTGTTTTAACTGAGTTGCACTCAACTAACTTCTTGGATAAACTGATGCAGTACTTTCTCCCTGTAAAATAACGCCTGATGTCATTGATACCTGCGTGGGTCTGCTGCCTCAATCTGATGTTATGTTAACTGATATTCAGATGTATTTGTCCACTTCCATTGTATTTACGTTGTATTCAATTGGAGCTATCATTATATAAATAAAATCAATGATGTGATTTTTTTTTTAAAGTGTTGCTGATCATACTTAAAAAAAATTTCCCCTAAGCATTTTCAAATGTGAAGAAAAACATTAGAGTTGATTTTACAGTTGGCAGTTTGAATGTTGTATTTTGTGCTAGCCTTTTATGATGGATTTGTCCTAGGGAGGCAGTTTAGTATTTAGAAAGAGAGAGAGTGCTTCATCTGTGAGATGATTGTGTTTATGGAGATATTTATCCAGTGGCTTCTATTAAGTTTGCATCTTGAGTCTGATTTAGTTGATTTCTACTTATATACAGATTTAATATACTTCTTGTAACATTCCACAGATTTGTTTGTTAATGTGATGCTTTCTTTTATTTTTATTCTGTCCAAATAATTCAATTCCTGTAGAGAAAATGATTAAATAATAACAGTTTCACCCTTTGGAAATATTATTAGCTTTGAATCTGATGTTATTTTAAAAATAGTTTTAGTTTCAGGGTTTGTTGTGCTAAATTCTGTACAGGCATTTGCTGTATCAAGTAGGTTGTAGCCCTTTGCACTTGGGTGTCCCCTTTGAGGGGCCATCATAAATCGAGCAAATCACTTGGATGTCTCTTCTCAGGGAACATAAAAAGATTGCTGGTGATTATATAGGACCAAACTTATACAAGCGCACATTTTTCAAAAATATATGTTTCCTTGAAGTTTTCCATTCAAATTGCATGAAAAAGCAAATAAAGAGATGGAATATATACTGAGATATGCATTTTAAAAATCAGCTGGTGTTACATAGAAAGAGGATGTGTGGGTCGGACTTGGTGGCTAAGCCTGTAATCCCAGCGCTTTGGGAGGCCGAGGTGAGTGGATTGCCTGAGCCCGCGGGTTCAGGACCCGCCTGGGCAACTTGGCAAGACCTCATCTCTACAATAAATCAAAAAACCAGCTGGGCATGGTAGTGCGTGCCTGTAATTCCGGCTACTCGGAAGGCTGAGGTGGAAGGATCGCGGGAGCCCAGCAGGTCGAGGCTGCGGTGACTGGGAGCAGCCACTGCACTCCAGTCTGAGCGACAGAGTGAGACTCCAACTCAAAAAAAAAAAAAAGAGAGAATGTGTGAAATGCATTCACAGTGGTGCCAACACTTCTTTATAACAGAAGATAGTAATAAAGAGCATTTGTATAAGAAAGGCAGCTGTGGGTATACCCTTTTTATCATATGGGGCAACTTGAAAAGATAGATAAGCAAGTTTCTATAGCCTTAAAAGAGAAACTTTTTAAGTGGAAGGCAGATTATATCAAAGTGTCAAGCGGCATAGATTGAATATATTTATCTGTACTAAGACAGAAAAGTAAAATTGAAAAAGAAATATTCTTTTGAAAATTTCATAATTTACAATTAGAAATTTTTTATCCGTTTATTTAGTTTGCTGAACAATGGCAAAACCAAAAGACAAAAGTGAGAGTTATAAGCAGTAGCAAAGATGAGTTAGATTTAGACTTTTATACAGATAAGTTAGAAAAAATAAACATTGATGTGGAAGAAAATGATAATAGCAATGGCAATATCATCCCACCAAGAAGAAAATGGGTGAATGTAATAGATAGTGATACCGATGAAAGTATTAGTAGTGAGCTGGGCACAGTGGCTCATACCTGTAATCCCAGCACTTTGGGAGGCAGAAGCAAGAGGATTGCCTGAGCCCAGGGGTTTGAGACCAGCCTTGGCAACTTGGGGAGACCTCGTCTCTACAATAAATCAAAAAGTTAGCTGGGCATAGTGGCGTACGCCTGTAGTTCCAGCTACTTGGAAGGCTGAGGCAGGATTGCCTGAGCCCAGCAGGTCGAGGCTGTGGTGGCCGTGAGTGTGTCACTGCACTCCAGCCTGGGCGACAGAGTGGGACTCCAACTCAAAACAACAAAAAAAGCCAGGCTCAGTGGTTTAGCCCGTAATCCCATGCCTTTGGGAGGCTGAGGTGCGTGGATTGCCTGAGCCCGCAGGTTCGAGACCCGCCTGGGCAGCGAGACCTCATCTCTACAGTAAAATCAAAAAATCAGCCGGGCGTGGTAGCACATGCCTGTAATTCCGGCTACTCCGAAGGCTGAGGCGGAAGGATCACCGGAGCCCAGCAGATCGAGGCTGCGGTGGCTGGGAGCAGCCACTGCTCTCCAGTCTGGGCGACAGAGTGAGACTCCAACTCAAAAACAACAACAACAACAACAAAAAGAAAGTATTCATAGCTTCAAAGAAGTAGAAGACAATATATCATCAAGTGAAGAATGGGAAGATGTTATAGAAAAAAACAATCCTCCAGCGAGAATAAATTGTACATCCTCAAACAACAGGACCACAAATAGCAAGTAATGTAAGAGAACTAACAGACTATTTTATTCTGTATTTTACAAATGAATTAGTGGATACTGTAATGAAAGAAACAAATCATTATACAGATGAAAAAATAAGGAAAAAGCAGCTATCACACAAATTGATTTGGTGTAAGTGGCATGACATTGACTGACAGGAACTTTTAGCTTTTATCCTAACTGTGGGAATAATTCAGGTACCAAATTTGCAAAAGTACTGGTCAACTGCTTTCAACAGTAAAACACTATTGTTTTCAGAAACATTCACTAGAGAAAGGTTTATGCAAATCTTCTGGATGCTTCATTTGAAGACACCTGTGCCGAGTGATAGAGCAATCAGAACTCATATTCAAAAAACCAATAATTATTTGGAATACATTGACTCAAAACATTTGCAGTTTTTCATACCACATCAGGCAATTTGTGTTGACAAATCCATTGTTCAATTTAGAGGGCAAATATCATTTATAACATATAATCCAAATAAGCCTGCCAAATGAAGCATACACATTTATGTGCTAGCTGATTCAAAAACAGGATATCTTTTTTAAATACTTCCCCACTATGGTAGTATAACATCCGAAAACATTATTCGATCCGATCTTCCAGTAAGCACCAGAATTTCGTTACATTTATATAAAAAGTTGTTGGAAAAAGTTCCCAATGCGGCAGGATACCATGTTTACTGACAGACATTACACTAGTATTTTCCTAGCAGAAGAGCTACTAAGGATGAAATGTCATTCTACTGGTACAAAGTCAACTGAAAGGAAATACCAGCACAAATCAAAAAGCCAGTTTTTAATGAAAAAAACAACAACAGTAGTGTGTAGGAAAAATAATCTTACGTTTCTTGCATGAAAGGAAAAAAAGATTGTCACAATTCTGAGCACTTGAAATCGTGCAGGCATGAAGTCTACCACAAGGATGTTACATGATGGAAATATTGTATCAGTCAAAAAGCCTGAAATAATTCTAAATTATATTGCAGATATGAGCGATTTGGATCGTGTGGATCAATAAGTTTTACGTATTTTTTTTGTGTGAAAATCTTTAAAATGGTAGAGGAAATTATTCTTCTGGAGACTAGAAATAAGTGACAATAACTCCTATATACTGTACCGAACATTTTAAAAAAAGAAAAACCTATGTCCCATTTGAAATTTGTCGAACTTCGGATCAATCCGTTGAAAAGTGGTTTTCAGGAATCACAAGTGCATTCTTCCACACTGTCTTCGAACAACAAACTGGATAGTAAATTACATATTATTAATATGGGAGGAGAAAAATGAGACTGCATTTTCTGCTCGAATAGAAAAACACCAGATAGAAGATATCAAACAAATTACTATTGCATAACATGTATCAGTGAACTGCAATGCATGTTGGTGACTGTTTCACACATTAGAACAATATAAAATACATAATTTTGATTTTTTTGTCATAAATTCCTCAATGTCCAAAATTCTATTATAAGCCAAATATCATTACAATAAAATAATTGGTTCCACTATTACATTATTTAGTATGAAGTGATTTGTTTTTCACTATTTCTTTTCTTTTTTTTTTTTGAGTTGGAGTCTCACTCTGTCACCCAGACTGGAGTGCAGTGGCTGCTCCCGGCCACTGCAGCCTCGACCTGCTGGGCTCTGGCGATCCTTCCGCCTCAGACTTCCAGGTAGCTGGAACTACAGGCACGCGCTACCACACCTGGCTAATTTTTTGATTTATTGTAGAGATGAGGTCTCGCCAAGTTGCCCAGGCGGGTCTTGAACCCGCAGGCTCAGGTAATCCACCCACCTCAGCCTCCCAAAGCGCGGGATTACAAACTGAGCCATCGAGCCCGGCTTGTTTTTCACTATTTTGTAAAAGAGTGTGATTGAGTTGCTAGTAGGTGATCTGCGAGATGTCTCCTAGTGCAAAGAGTTAAAATATGGTAAGATCTGAAAGGCATTTCAATTCTTTTTACTTATTTGATTTTCTGAAAATATTAAACTATGAAAAATGATAAACATTTTTGAATGCAAGTGACAAACAGGTTGTTATCAAATAACTTTATAAGCTTCATAAAGAATATTTGCTCTGTAGTTACAGCAAGGGCCTCTTTGAAGAAGCAGATGGTCTTAGTTGTTCTACAGCCATAGTACTTGATCATCATGGTTTGCTGAGTGTCTAATGTGTCTCATCATGTGCATATGTGTGGTGCAGGGTAGATGAGATGTGGCCTCAGCACTTCAGGAGTTCTAGTGTCACCTAGAGATGATACCTATATAGATATAACCATATTACAAGGCAGCACATAAGGTCATATGACACTGATAGCATTAAGTGCTGTAGGAGTTTAGGTAAGGGAGAGATTGCTGATTGGGTGTCATGGAAGTCTTCATGGATAGAATTAACTTGAAGACTGCTTTACATGGATTGTATTTATTACCGTTTTTAACAGAGTTTGAAGGAGAGTCATCAGCACTTACAATTCCTGCTTACCTATGCTCTTTCATTTGGTTAACTGAGAGTATGACTAATGGTTAGGAGTAAAATATCAGTAAATGTTACCCATCATCATCAGTTACATTTGCCTTCAAAACTCATCAGTGTAATCCTTGCTTCTATAGGAAGCCTTTTCTACCAAACCAAAATGTATGAGTTGCCCTCTCTTCTTTATGCTTAGAGGATCCTCAGCATGTCATTACCAAAGCACTAATCTACAACATCAATTTCTAAGTATTGCTTTACTTCTCTGTCTTTCCCACGAAAGTTCCTTGAGGCTATGGAACATGCACATCCCAAACCGAGCATTATTCCTAAGTGTCTAAGGCTCAATGAATTTTTGTTGAATGAATGACTGAATTCAACAAAGATTATATTCAGTATAAGAAAATAGATATTATATATAGTTGATGGCAATGATGATGGAGAGAAATGGATGAATACAGGATATGTTTTAGAAAGAATTGACAGGAGTTATTGATGGATTGGGTGTAGAGAATGAGGGAGATGGGTGAACCAAAATTTGAGGAGCTAGATAATGCCATTACTTGAGCGGAGGAAGACTGGAAGAAGAGTAGACTCTGTCTTGCAAATGTTAAAGAAGCCTATACCACTTATGAGTTAAGCTATCTAATGGGCAGTTGCATTTGAGTCTGGAGCTCAAAGATCAAGACAGGACATTTAAATCAGAAGTTGGTAACATATAGACGGCATCTAAAGCTATGTACCTGGATGAAATTGTCTTTAAGTGATTGTAAATTAAGGAGAGAAGAGGACCCAGAACCAAGCCTGCAGCACTCAAAACATCTAATGTCTGGAAGGAGTAGAGATGCTAACGAAAGCAACTGAGGAAGTAGAACACTAGAGGAAACTTTCCCAAGGAATCACGGTTAGGTCAAATGCTTCTGAAGGATTAGGATGAAAAGGGAAGTAGTCATTGGATTTGGCAACATAGTGATTGTTGGTGGCCTTGAATGTGTAGTGGTAGGGTCTGGAAGCCAGATTGGAATGGGTTCAAGAGTGAATGTGAGGGAGTAGGAATCTGTAGGAGCTAAATCCTTGAGTAGGCTGAAGGTGATGGGAATCCTGTCTGCAGTTTCTGGCTTCCAGGTTCAACTGAACTCATGTACTGCTTTCCCAAATCTTTTTCTCTTCCTGAGTTTTCCCTTAGTGATTTCACCTTCCTTCTGGCGATCCAGACCAGAACCCTCATGATCCATGTGTTCGTCTCCTTCCTCTCCTTATCCCCATTTAGTCAGGTGTCGTAGACTGTTGAGTATGCTCTGTGACACTTTTCACTTTTGCCATTGCCATTTACATTACTCTTGCCAGGCATTAGCTAGCTCTTCTCCAAGGCATTCTCATAATTTCCTAAGCATTCCCTGCTTTTAATTTCTCCCTTGCCAATATATTACCCATCATAGCTAGAATGTTCTTCCTAAAACACAGCTTTGCTCATGTTATTCTCCTGCTAAAAATAAAACCAAAGCTTTTAGCCTGGCACTGAAAACCCTCTACCTTTTCGTCTGAACTATTTTCTCTTCATTCAGCCTGCTGTTCTGAAGTACTTGCTCCAGGACAAATACTTGCTGAAGTGCTGCTGTTCTGAAGTGTGCTTCCTAAACATGACCTGCATGCCTTCACGGTCACTGCTGCCTCTGATTGTCATGCCTTTCTCTGCCTTCTCTTGTATCTTATGTATTTCCAAATACTTTGTACTTCTAACAGCTGTTGAAGTCTGCCCTAAAAATTATGAAATTTCAAGGCTTTCAGTGCTGCTTGACTTTATCAGTTCTTTAAAAATTTTGTAATACTAATTTTTTTTTTCTTTAAACTGGTTATCTGTGCTACTACTACTTGTACCAGTTGTCTTTTGGGAGGGTATGGGAATGGTTTACTGTCTGAAAGGAAATTTCTTGGAAATTTTGCTTACAGTTGTGGAGTTGTGGGTCATGCTGTTGTGTGACAGAGGATGCCCAGAAGATGCTGGGCTTGTCCTCTTTTCTTAGAAGCAGGTTCCCATTGATTTGCTGAGGTGGCCTGATAGTTGAAAGGTGAACAAGATGAGTCCACATGAAAGGCTCTCCTTGAGTGGGCAATTACTCATTCACACAACAGATGCTGAGTTCCTTGTTTTATGGTTGTTGGTATTTGGGGGTAGGGAAAAAACAATGTGTAGAAAATTATTATTCTGAGTGTAAGCTCTTTAGAACAAAAAGTGCCTTTTAGAAATTTTGCTCACAATTACACATTATAAAAGAAGAAAATCAGAAGCTCTCTAAAGGTTATAATCATAGAAAAAAAGAGTTACTTATTAGAATATTGAACTGAATGTTCTGTCAACTCTCCTCAGTCAGTGGCCTCAGGGAATTGCTAATGTGAGGGTGTCACTAAGAAGTAGCTTGAAGGTATCGTTTCAGGATTCTCTTATGACACATGTTGCCTTTCTGTTAGATAATTTGAATTTCATCCCATTATTGGAGTTTATAGTAGGTTTTAGTCATGTTTAAATTTACCGAACTAAGCTTTTAAAAATGAAGTTGACTATTAGCTGAAAGGAAATAATTGCATAGTTTTTTTAAAGGATGGAACTGAAAATTATATTCTTTTTTGTAGTTTATGAACCATGGTGCTGGAGAATTACAAAGAGCAGATATTGTTAGGAAAAGAGGAGTGGGATGACCATCTGATTTAAGAAACTTCACTTTAGCTTTTGCAAGAACATTATCTGCTTGGCCTTTCAGTAGGCAGCCTGCCAGTCCTTCCTACCAGCTGTTAATTGTAGTCAACTATTTTGGGACATGAGGCGTATTGTAATTAGGAGTGTAGAATACTGATTTGAGAATTCAAAGCGTCTCCAGGGCTGAGTGTGGTGAGGCAGAAGGATTGCTTGAGTCCAGGAGTTCGAGACCAGCCTAGGCAACATAGCAAGACCTTATCTCTACAAAAAATCAAAAAGTTAGCTGGGCATGGTAGTGTAAGCCTGTAGTTCCAGCTACTTGGGAGACTGAGGTGGAAAGGATTGCCTGAGCCTAGCTTGTCAAGACTACAGTGAGCCATGATCGTGCCACTGCACTCCAGCCTGGGTGACAGAGTGAGACCCTTAC